>NC_141140.1:55214087-55514087 GCF_053477565.2 Lygodium microphyllum | reverse complement strand
GGCTGCCCGTGATGTCTTTGAAGGGCTGCTGCCCATCACATTTGGTGATTCAGCTGGTACTTCAGCAAATGAACCTAATGTTCAGCCAGCTGCTCCTATGGAACATGCAGTAAATCAGCACATTGCTGAAACTGAAATTCAGCAGGAACTTGTACACAGTCAGGAAGCAAGACAGGTGCCTAGATGGTACACGCAGACTATGAGAGATAGTCATTTGGAAACACCCTTGGCTGGTCGTACTCGAAGGCAAACTCGACTGCATGATTCAGCACATTCCATGGAGTTTGTTATGGCAGCATGTACTCATGATAATGAGGAGCCTGAATGTTTTGAGGATGCACGACATAGTGTGCATTGGATGGCAGCCATGCAAGCTGAATTGGATTCTATTCATAAAAATCATACTTGGGATTTGGTGTCTTTGCCAGTTGGCAAGCGTGCCATTGGTACGAAATGGGTCTACAAATTGAAAAGGAATGCAGATGGATCCATAGATAAGTACAAGGCACGGCTGGTAGCTAAAGGCTACGCACAGAAAAAGGGCATTGACTATGAGGAGACCTTTGCTCCTACCTCCCGTATGACGACCATTCGGTCTATGATTGCCTTGGCTGCACATTTTGGTTGGAAAGTGCATCAACTGGATATAAAGACTGCATTCTTACATGGGGAACTTCAGGAAGAAGTGTATGTACAGCAGCCCATTGGTTTTGCAGTTGAAGGCTCAGAAAATTTAGTATGCAAGCTGAAAAAAGCTCTATATGGTTTGAAACAAGCTCCACGAGCTTGGTACGCAAAGATAGATGCTTTCTTGCTTAGTCAGGGGTTTGTAAACAGCCCATCTGAGTCTACCCTTTATGTACATAAAGAGGGGGGATCCATGCTGATTTTGTGTCTATATGTAGATGACCTTTTGCTCACTGGAACACATGCTGATCAGATTTCAGCATTCAAAAATAATTTACAGCAAACTTTTGACATGTCTGACTTGGGTATTTTGCACTATTACTTGGGCATCCAGTTTGTACATGATGCTAGAGGCATTGGATTATGTCAGTCAAGGTACATTGGGCAACTTCTTGAGAAGTTTGGCTTACAGGATTGCAAGCCAGTTTGTACACCCATGGAACCTGGGCTCAAACTGTCATTACATGATGACAGTGATTTGTTTGATATCCATACTTATGCTCCAGCAGTGGGATGTCTCATCTATCTATGCCACACTCGGCCAGACATACAGTTTGCCGTTTCAGTTTTGAGCAGGTACATGCATCAGCCTCGTATGTCGCATTGGCAAGCTGTGAAGCGTGTGTTTCGTTACTTGCAGGGTACTAGAGCTCTTGGATTGCTTTATGCCAAGGGGGGGCCACTGCAGTTACATGCTTACAGTGACTCTGATTGGGCTGGTGATTTTGATACTCGTCACTCCACTAGTGGCAATTGTTTCTTTCTTGGCTCGTCATGCATTTCTTGGCTTAGCAAGAAACAATCCACTGTTGCCACGTCGTCATGTGAAGCTGAGTACAAGGCAGCCTTCACTACTGCAGTTGAGTGCGTATGGCTTAGACGCTTACTTGCTGATTTGGATGTATCTGTTACGGAGCCTACTCCTTTATATACTGACAGTCAGAGTGCCATTGCAGTGGCACGGAACCCTGTGTTTCATGCTCGCACGAAACACATAGAGATTCACTACCACTTTGTCAGAGAGAGGCTACATGCAGGTGATATCAGCCTTGTCTACTGTCCTACCACCAGCAATGTGGCAGACATCTTCACCAAAGCTCTTCCACGAGACAAATTTGAAACATTTCGCGATGCTTTGAATTTGACGCCCTTTGGTGGCGGATGATCCTTGTACACTTGATCACTCTTCACTCCAGGGGGGTTTGTTGGGTATCTCACACGCCTTACTTACGCCTACGCTCATATGGGAGTGTGCGGGTGATCACTAGGACACTGGGGCACTTTTTACTCTCGGTAGGAGAGGTTTTTTCCCCCAGATTATGTGTACTATTTTGTATGTGCTTGTGGTGCACACTTACGGGCACTTACTGTGTTCGGGTGTGAACAGCCCCTTATAACTCTAAGGTATAAGGGTTATCATTTGTACTTTCAGCTTACACTCTATTCAGTACTATTGCATTGGGTGTCGTGCTCAACTCTGTCTCTCACTCTCACACTGTCTTCTGCACTTCAGCTGCACCTCGATCCTCTCCCATCTGACAAAGTGTAACATAGGTCAAAACTATGATGACTAATTAGCTTATAGATAATGAAGACATCAATCAGACAAATTAGTGGAGTTACATATTACCAAGACTTGCGGTTCAACAATTTGTCGTGTGTACTCAACATCTTCAAAATCATCCAACAATTCCAATTCTTGCTCTGTTATACCAAAGAGAACCTGGTAAAGAAAACTGACGCAGCTTCATTATCACAGAGTATGAATACCTTTGATTCACATTATGGCTTAGGTTTGGCAAATCTACTTACAAAAAATAGCAATAAGTATAGATTTATCAAGGTTTGGCCCCTATATGAGAGGCCTAGTAGTAAATTTTCAGAAAGAAGGTGACTGGGAAAACACATTTTCTTTTTGCCTTCTTGCCGAAAGAGATGATGTAACATTTTTCACATTAGAAATGTCAAACTTTTAAGGTCTTGACTGTTACTAAGACAAAAGTTGATATCAAAGCCAAACATGAACCTCCATATGTTGCAATACTAATCAAACCCTATGCTAACACATGACACAGTGTGACATATTACATATGCATTTTCTTCCTCTTGTTGCTACCTTATTCACAGCAATTTGAGCAAAATGAAAATGGCCTTGAAGATCCACCATTTAACTCATCCCTGGTGATTCAGCTTGTAGCTTCCATACAGCAAATGCTGATGAGTGCAGAATTATGAATGGAAAACAACTCAGCCTGGGGAGCTGAACTATACAGGAACCCAATGTTATGAAGACGAATAAATTATGCACATCCAATGTTTCCTGGTGTCAGAACAGGAGACTGCAACAGACAGGGAAATCAGAAAAACAGCCTCACTTTTGCAAAATCGTGCTGTTTATCTTGTTTGGGATGTGTGTTTTTTAAATCCATAAAAGCTCAAGTATGTTTTCCCTTTTCCATGTGGTCTGAAATCACCAATTTCAGACATCTGATCCAGCCAACCATACTGTCTGATTCCAATTATAATCAGATCAAATAGAATGGGACAATTGGACGGCTGCAGTTTTGTTTCACAGCATCGCACTTTGTTCAATATGAGAAGTAGAATGGGTGCGTGGGAGGAAGACTCTGTAACTCAAAGAAGAAAGACAGAGATCAATAGAAATATAAGGGAGATAATTACTGTGAAGAAAAGAACTGACGTGTACTAATGTCTACAAATGTCAAAAGGTCATATTGATGTGCATCGGGATGGCAATGAAACAACAATAATGCATGTCAGCTGGATACTTGAACCGAGCTGCTGAACTCAGCCTGTGGGGTCAAGACCACAGTCAACATACTCCTAAGCTGTCTCCATCTCTGCCAGACTTTGATTATTATATCTGCTGAACTCAGCCTGTGGGGTCAAGACCACAGTCAACATACTCCTAAGCTGTCTCCATCTCTGCCAGACTTTGATTATTATATCTGCTGAACTCAGCCTGTGGGGTCAAGACCACAGTCAACATACTCCTAAGCTGTCTCCATCTCTACCAGACCTTGATTATTATTTCAGCTCTGCTGGTTCAATCCTCAAGTTGTGAGAAATTAATTGTAGATAGGGTATTCTAAGATGTTTGGGAACCATGGACATCCTAGCCTAGGGCCGGACATCCTAGCTTAGGCCTTAGATCGGATATGCCACAGAGATATCATGAGAATGACTTCTAAAGCTAAAAGGGATGAAGAACAATTGACTCACTAATGTCCATACAAAGTCCCAGTTGAAGCTAGAATAAAATATACCCAGAATGATCAGATGGATTTGCCTTTCTATTGTTTTTGTTGCAGAATCAAAAGATCCCTTGCATTAAAGGCCATGGAAAACAATACAACAGTGGTTTCTACCAGAAACAAAATGTGCACGGAAATTCTAGAAGTGGATGTTTCACAAAATGAACCTTCAAAAGGATTGTGATTAATGTAAGACATAACATTCAAGCTGTGTATTAAAGCCTAGATGCAACTTTTCTTAAGCTATTTCAAAAAACAGAAAGTATTATCCAAGAAAGCCACATATGTCTTAAGTGGTCAAGCTTATGAAAAAGGTCAGTATAAGGCAGGCCGCAAAATGATCCGCAATTCAAAAAGAACATGGCTCATGAACTACCTTTCCATATACTTGACTCCCTTGTTGAGGAAGAATTGCTGGGTAAATTCGGCCTTTTATGCTGTATCGATGGCTGCAATACACATGGATTGTGGTGATTCATTAGTCTCAAACACCAGCATTTGACCTTCCAAAGTGTCAAAGTTTACAACTGAAACTACACACCTCAGTAGAGTATGTACAACTCACATGTGATTGCAATGGGGGACTGAAAACAACCAACCAACAGAACCACCCACACCTCTCATACAAGCTATCTATGTAGACTTAAATAGGGCTTTACCGAAGCTCTCATGTTTAAAGAACCCATAAGGATCACAGTAATCCGCAACCAACTACAAGTGAATGCAAGCTACACTGCTTCAAAGCACCTCTAGCATTTATATATAGGCTTTCCATATGTCAGCAACTCTTCAGCATGGGAGCAAGCCAACACCAATCACCCAAGATGAATAGAGGGATCCACTCCAAGGATCCCTAGTTTAGAATCTACACCTTGTGAAGAAAACTGCTAGGGTTGTGAAAACAACCAACCCACAGAACCCACCCACACCTCTCATACAAGCTATCTATGTAGACTTAAATAGGGCTTTACAGAAGCTCTCATGTTTAAAGAACCCATAAGGATCACAGCAATCCGACCAACTACACGTGAATGCAAGCTGCACTGCTTCAAAGCATCTCTAGCATTCATATATAGCTTTTCCATTTGTCAGCAACTCTTCAGCATGGGAGCAAGCCAACACCAATCACCCAAGATGAATAGAGGGATCCACTCCAAGGATCCCTAGTTTAGAATCTACACCTTGTGAAGAAAACTGCTAGGGTTTGCATTAAGGAAACACAGAGCAAACGACCACGACAGAAACACAAAGAGACAGACATAGACACAGAAAGCAAAACTCAAACCCTAAACGCAAAACTCAAAACTCAAACACAGAAACTCAAACACAAACAGAAGAAGGGAAAGAAGAACACAACTCTGAAGTGAATGAATACTACAAATGAATGTAAGAGTGTACAAATACTCAAGCGCAAAGCAGTGTGTTGAAGAGTGACGTCCACCGGAGACGGATCCCGAGTCTGTGACCACCAGTCAAAACTGTGAAGAGAGAGGAACACCAAATGCTGATCACCAGAGTGTAGGTGACTGAAGAGGATGATGCCTAATGATGAAAACGCCAGCAGAAGGCTGTAAACGCAACTACCAAGTGGAGGAAGATGGTCGACAACTACCGCGAGGTGATGGAGAGCTCCAAACACAGTAGCAAAAGGTCGCCTGATGGAGGAGAGGGGCTGCCAACTGTCGTCTACAGCCAGAAGCTGCAAATGCAAGGTGCAGATGAAGGTGGAGGTGCTAGCGATGAGGAACAGGGCCAAACACAATAGGTAGGAGGGCGCCAGACAGCGGGCAATAGCCTAGAGGAAGGCGCCAAGGCATTGCAAGGGCTGATGGAGAGAGAGAGGCAACAGTCGAGGGGCTGGTGGACCGCCACGTATGTGTGTGCTGATGGCTGTAATCTGCAAAAATGAGATAGGATGAATGGGGGCAGCCTATCTATTTATAGATGTTGAAGGTGCCCCAAAAAATAGGGTTTTTGGGGGACCACTGAAACCCTCTCTGACCGCTCCCCTTTTTAGGGTTTTTCATCAATTAAGTGTGTTGTGGGGCTGTTTAAGAATGCTAATCAGCTGAAAAGCGTGTTTTAGCTCAACACACCTAAGCCTGCACCTGATGTATGCCACACTTCACATGACTTCTCAAACTGTATGTAACATAGTGAAACTTAAGAAACGTGTTGATCATACCACCACACACAATTTTATATGGATAGACATATAGCCCTTCTTATACCACCACACACAATTTTATATGGATAGACATATAGCCCTTCTTGACTTCCATGACAGCTATCCCATTGTCATTACAAGCTGTCATGCAGCTTCCACATTTAGCCACTTGCCAATTAGAACTGGCATATACTTCTCCCAACTCCATCACCTTCAATTTTGGTACTATTAGGGCACTTTGTTTGTGTCACAGCATGGGACCCATCATTGCCTCGTAAGAGTTTGAAACTATAGCACAATATGTTAAACTAAAGAAAGCGTATTAATATTAAACCATTCATAAAGCTCATTAAACAGCCCCAAAACTCAAATGCACAGGAGTGCTTCAACTATCCTATAAGCAAACCCATAAACTTTGGTGGTGGCTCTATAAATAGTGTGTGTGCTAAGCCCCTTGTCACTTTCAGTCTCCACAACTGCTTCAGCACCTGCCTGCCGACACTCTCCAGCTGCTGCCATCATCATCCACCACTGGCTGACTGCTGTGTTTGCTGTCCGAGCAGGACAACCTGCTGTCACTCAGCTTGTGGAGGACATCTACTCAGCATCTGCATCATTCTGGTGCCACCCTGCCTGCCGGTCAATGCTGCTACCTGTTGCCATCACCATAGCAGGCTCCATAGCAGACTATGTTTACTGTTTCCAGCCCCTCCTTATCATCACTAGCTGCTGAACTATTCCTGCAGACTGCAAATCAGGTTGCCGTAGCTGCCACATCATCGTCCATGCTACCAGCTGCTGCATTTAGAGTTTTCTGCACCTTCTTTCATCAACCTTTTCTTCCCGTGGATGATACCTTCCGACACACTCCCTCAGCCTGCTCCCACAAAAGTCATCACCTGTTGGACTGCTCTATCTTTAAGCATTGTGTACGTTCACTCATTCTCATCAGCATCATTCATTCAACTTGATATTCATTCTTCCCCATTTTGGGCCTTGCCTTTTCATCTGACTATTGTGTTTTAGTTGTCAGTACATTTAGTGTTTTCTTAGAGCAAACCCTAGCATATCTTTGCACATCACAGAAGTGTGATTGGGAGCTCAAAAGTATTCAATGCATAAGCTTTATTGTGTCGTATGAGATGAGCCTGTCTGCATGGAAAATCAAAATTATCCCTTTATCTTTTCATTGATTGGCTATACAATGAGCTTATGTTAGCTACCTCCTAACAAGGGTTGTCCACGTCCGACAGACACAACTCATTTGATCCAGCCCATCCACATTCAAAGGCATCCGAGTGGCATCCTTGTCAAACCATCAAGCATGTCAAAAGTGTCCATTGACGGGTCAAATATGGCCATTTTTTTCAATAGTCTCTCTTTTTTTTTTAAACGAGTAATTTATATTATATTAAATGATTACAAGAGTACAAAAAAGTCAAATTATTAAAAGAGTACAAAAGTCACATCAAAGAAGTAGCAAAAATTGCCATAGTGTTAGATTTATTTATCCCCGTGTGGGAACGCACATTATTGTGTGTAAAAGTGCATGTTTAGGTGTGAACACCTTTTACACCACTTAGCATTAAATAAGGGTCAAAGGTGTAAGTGGATACCTTAGCCTATATACTCATGCCCTATCACTTGTACTTTCATCAACATCTATCATAGCAATCTATTCAACGTTGTTGTGTACTTGCAAGAGCTCTTTCTCTTTATACATACATACATACATATATACATAGCCTGCTGGCCCCACAAGTGAGCTCCATACCTAACAGTGGTATCATAGTAGGTCTTATTTGTCCAACAAAGGTCTGCAGCCCACGACTGTTGCTGCAACAACAGAAGAAGAAGAAGAAGAAGGATAGGAGGCGCTGTCTTGGGGATCAAGTCCCCCTATCAATCTGCACGTTTCCTGCATCCTGCACCCTGCACCATGTCAGACGTGCTCGACAACCCTGTCCCTACACCCTAGTCAAATGAACATGACCCGTGCAATCGATCGACCTGCTCCATCCAGGATAATCACCATGCCACATCTCATCTTATCAACTCTAGCCCATCATCTATTGAATGCTACATCACATCGATCTACCACATCTCGATTGTCACTAGCCCATCAATTTGTACCAAATAAGCCCAAAACTAAACCTCTAATTAAACTTTAAACATTGGATTCTTAAGGGCTGTTCATATGCAGATTGGGGCTTTTCCAATTGGAACCCAAATTTCCAACAATTTGGGGGTTTTGCAACTGTGATCCAAAATACTCAAATCTTCCTTGATAAAATTTGGGGCTTCTCAAATCTGAGCCTGCTTTCTTCGAATTTCTTCATCAAAATTGTCATTTTTCAATTTGAGCTCTCTCCATGGCATCTACCATCGGAATGTCAAGATATAGCATCACAATTGAGAGATTCTCACGTGTTGAAACCATGACAATTCTCAAGGTGGCTTGAGAGATGAAATCTGAAGAAATGATCACCATATTTTTTAAGAACGAAAGGTGTAACAAAGATGCTGATATAGCACTGGCAACCTTCTACACCAAGAAACAACTGCCTAAGTGTCGATACTGCAAGCGTATTGGCCATACTATTGACTAATGCTATGAGAAGAAAGACAAGCAACAAGAGAAGCAACACACCCAATATGTCACTGCTAATTGTTAGAGATCATAGCCTGTTTAGGCAGCTGCACAGTCAGCAGCAGCAGTCGGACCAGCAGCTGCAGTCGGACTGTGCAGTCGGACTGCCACGTGGCAGTCCGACTGCCTGCAGCTGTTTTTACCAGGCTGCGCCCTATTTCTGGTGCCCCGTTCTAGGTGGTTTTTCGCCTATTTATTGTCGACGACTTCAGCAGTCTACCCATTCTTCTCTGTCGCAGATTACAGACCGGTGCCGTGCAGATTTCTGTCTCTGTTCACAGATTTCAGACAGCAGACAGTGCAGACTGCAGCAGACTTCGAGGTGGACAGCAGGTCGCATCGTCGAGGTGGAGACACGCAGTCCAGCGCACTGCGCCCGTGTATATCTTTGTATTCAACATTCTTTATACAGCAGATCTTCATTGTACACTGTCTCTTTCTCTCCCTTTTCTCTCTGCGTTCTCTCTCTCTCAGTCCTACGCTTCCGCACCGCTGCACTCTGACATGGTATCAAAGCAGTGTTTGAGGGCTGACTGAGCGCAGAATCAACCTGAAAAGGAGTTTCCATCGCGACACAAATTTGCGTTTTTTGCGTTTAAGGGCAGACAGGAGGGCTGCGCCTTGGAACAAGGCTGAAACGAGTGTGGGCGCACAGGAAAGGAGTACAGGTGGTGGATTTTCTGCTGTTTACTGCTGTTTGACGCGGAGGAAGTTTGAGTTTTCAACCTAAAAGTGCAGGTTTTGCTTTTTCATCGCCTCCGGCGGGTGAAGAAGCTTCGGGACGCGGAAGAGCCTTAGCAGGCTGAGTTTACCCAGTCAGAGGGGGCTGCTTTTGCGTTTGAGAAGGCATTGCAGGTGAAGATGTCTACAGAGATGGACTTGGAGTTCCAGGTGATTATGGACCGGAAGGTGCCTGTCTTACCGGCTCTTCCTACAGATCAGAAGCTCGACGGCGACAACTACCGCATTTGGCGCGTTATGATGTTGGCCATTCTTGAGTCCTATGATTTGGCGGAGTTGGTACAAGAAGATATTGACCGGCCTTCGGTAAGAGATGAGTCCAAACTCTCTTCCGATGCTCGTGCGGAGTTGGCCAGGGCCCAATCTCATTGGGACAAACTGAATGCCAGGATTCGATCCTTTCTCTTTCTATCATGCACTACAGCCGTGATCGCTCACATCGAGCACTTGACGGTGGCTCGTGAGATATGGCTGGAGCTTGATCAAATGTACAATCAGATGACCCTGATGAAGAGGGTTTCTTTGGAGGTACAGATGCGGACCTTGTCCGTCAATAAGTCTTCTTCGCTAAGGGAACACATTAACAAGCTAAGGCAGCTACAGATGCAAGTTCAGAATGCGGGGAAGCCAATTTCCTCCGAAGACATGGCGATCACACTCTTGTCCCAGTTGCCGCCACGATTCGGTACATTTTACTCTGCCCTTATTGCTTCGGGGCGAGAGTCTACTCTTCGGTGGGAAGAGTTGGTTCCTATGGTCTTGGACCAAGAGGAACAGTTAAAGGGACAAAATGCTTCCAAGACGGAGGCGTTGACAGGTCAAGCCTCTCAGAAGAAGGGGAAGGACCAAAAGAAGAAGAAGGGGGATAACAAGTCCAAGAAGGACAAGGACAAGGACAAGGACAAAGACTCCACATGCCATATTTGTGGAAAGACTGGCCATTGGAAGAAGGATTGCCCTGACAAAGACTCGAAGGACACCAAGAAGAAGGAAACCAAGGATTCTGGAGTGGTGGCTGCACCCTCATCAGCTGCATTTCTACATTTAGTTGTCATTGAGGACGCTTCACCGAATGCTTCTGATGCTGCGATGGCGGCTCCCCAATCTCGAGAGTGGATTATTGATAGTGGTGCCTCACGGCACATGACTCCTTCCTCAGATGGTGTTGCCCAGCTGCGACCTTCGCGTGGGCAGGTTCTCATTGGAGACAGCTCTTCAGTTTCTATTGCAGGTCGGGGTAAGATGCAGCTTATTCCGGATGGACGAGGTGGCACCCATACCTCAGAGGTTTTGCATGTACCAGGATTAGGGTACCATCTCCTTTCAGTTCATAAGATTTGCTCCCTTGGTCTTTTGGTGGAATTTGACAGTTCTACTGTGCGAGTCCTTGATCGTGAATCGAGGAAGGTTCTATCATCTGGATATGAGGAGAACGGCATTTATAAACGAAGTCTTCCACTGCCCTCTCTTCTCTTCTTCTTACCTCACAGTCACAGTCTGAATTATGGCATGCTCGGTTTGATCACCTGAACTATGACTATCTTCGGAAGGCGTCACGTGGATAGCTTGTTCGAGGGTTGCCGGATATAGTGGTGAGCCAGCATCCATGTGTCTCCTGCATACGGGGGAAGCAGCATCGGGATGCCATTCCCCACACAGCTTCGCGGCGGTCTACTTCACCGATGGAGCTAGTATCTACGGATCTATATGGCCCTATGAGGAATGAGTCCCTGCGTGGGAGCTCGTACTTCATGCTGATCGTGGATGACTATAGCAGGATGACATGGGCCTATTTTTTGACACTAAAATCAAAAGCTTTCTCGCACTTCAAGGATTGGCTTCTCTTTGAGGAGAACCGATCAGGCCGGAAGTTGAAGACCTTGCGATCCGACAAGGGAGGTGAATTTGTGTCTAATGAATTTGCTCGGTTTTGTGCAGATAGAGGAATTCACCAAGAGTTTGCCAATACCAATACTCCTCAAGAAAATGGTATTCTAGAACGGAAGAACCGCAGTGTGATCGAGATGGCGCGCACCATGATGGAGCACCGACAGACCCCTCAGGTTCTGTGGGCCGAGGCTGTGGCTACTGCAGTCCACATCCTTAATCGATCCCCTACTTCGGCCGTGGAAGGGATGACTCCATTTGAGGCTTATTTTGGGACGAAGCCAGATGTTTCTTACTTTCGGGTCTTTGGGTGTGATGCCTATGTTCACATTCCCAAGGCTCACCGTGACAAATTTGAAGCGGCTTCCCGAAAACAAGTATTTGTTGGCTATAGCTCTCAGTCCCAAGGTTACCGACTGTATGATCCCGTCAAGCGGGATGTATATACTAGCCGTGATGTGCGGTTTGTGGAGGTTCCAGCTTCTTCAACGGGTGAGGAGCATCCCGTTCTTGGAGATCCAGGGGAGAGTTTGGCTCCTTCTACAGTTCCACTGGAGCCTGTGCCGTTTTATTATGATTCTGTTTCTGACACAGAGTCTACTGTTCCACCGGATCCTTCTGAGGAGTTACCACCGGTGGACATTCCAGAGTCTTCTACTGATGGAGAACGACGAGGGGAGGTTCGGCCTCCTCGCTGGGCCCGTGACACACTCCGTGATTCAGGGATCAAGGGGGTTCCTGAGGAGTGGGGACCGCAGGTTGGTCCGCGGCGGTCACGGAGGCACCAGGCGCTTTCTTCGGAGCTTGTTTGCTCCAATTATTGTTTGATGTCCCGAGTTATGCAGGATCGAGAGCCCACCTCCGTAAAGGAGGCTTTACAGTCCGCCCCATGGAAGAAAGCTATGGAAGCTGAGTTGGAGGCTATTGAGAGGAATGGCACTTGGTCACTTATGCCACGCCCCTTGAAGAAGAAGGTGATTGGAGTCAAGTGGGTCTTCAAGACCAAATATCTCAATGATGGTACTTTGGATAAGCACAAGGCTCGCCTTGTTGCTAAGGGTTTTGCCCAACGCCCAGGGATTGACTGTCATGACACCTTCGCCCCTACAGCTCGTATGGCAACCATTAGAGCTGTTCTTGCTTTGGCTGGCCATAGGAGATGGCCTGTTTATCAGCTGGATGTGAAGTCGGCCTTCCTGAATGGTGATTTGAAGGAGGAGATCTACGTTGAGCAGCCTCCTGGCTTTGGTTCTTCAGATGGGAAAGTCTACAGGTTGAAGAAGGCCCTGTATGGTCTCAAGCAGGCCCCGCGAGCTTGGAACGAGAAGATTGATTCGTTCCTCCAGACTCAGTTGGGATATCGGTGGTCCAAGGCCGATCCGCAGCTGTATGTTCACACTTCCGAGGATGGTTGTGTGCTGTTTGTATTATATGTTGATGATTTGATTGTCACAGGTGATGATGCACAGCAGGTCAAGGAGACAAAGTCAGCTTTACATCGGACGTTCGAGATGACGGATTTGGGGCTACTCCATTTCTTTTTAGGCCATGAGATTTATCAGTCTCAGAGGGGGATCTTTCTCTCCCAACAGAGATATGTACAGGAGCTCTTGGTGACTTTTGAGATGGAAGATTGTCGGGCCCTCTCTACTCCTATGGATCCGAACTGGAAGGCCACTTCCCATTCAGCTTCTCCTTTGGCGGATGCTTCCCGCTATCGACAATTGATAGGGTCTTTGCTTTGGCTTCTCAACACGAGGGTTGATCTATGTTTTGCTGTTGGGCTCTTGGCAGGGTTCATGAGTGAACCTCAGACGGTGCATTGGCAGGCTGCTCAGAGGATACTTCGGTATCTAAGGGGGACGTCTGATTTGGGGATTCATTACCCCGCAGGGACAGATGGGTCAGATCTTGTACTTGCAGGTTGGAGCGACTCGGATTGGGCTGGTGACGTGGACCACAGACGGTCTACAACAGGTTACTGCTTTACTTTGGGTGCAGGTGTTATTTCATGGAGTAGCAAGAAGCAGCCCACGGTAGCCCTTTCGTCTATTGAGGCGGAGTATCGGGCCGCATCTTCCACCACATGCGAGGTTGTGTGGCTTCGGAGATTGTTGGAGGAGCTTGGGTTCCCCCAGACTCGTCCTACATTGCTGCGATGTGACAATGAGAGTTGCATTGCCTTGGCAAGGAATCCTGTTTTTCATGCCCGGACGAAGCACATTGAGATCCAGTACCACTTCATCCGAGAAAAGCTTCTGGATGAGACCATCACTGTGGAGTATTGCAAGACGGAGGATAATCTTGCGGATTTGTTTACGAAGGCGCTTCCTCAGGCTCTACTTTGGCAACATTCCCGATCCCTCAGGCTTCTGCCCTGTCCAGGCTCTGAGAGGGGGTGTTAGAGATCATAGCCTGTTTAGGCAGCTGCACAGTCAGCAGCAGCAGTTGGACCAGCAGCTGCAGTCGGACTGCCACGTGGCAGTCCGACTGCCTGCAGCCGTTTTTACCAGGCTGCGCCCTATTTCTGGCGCCCCGTTCTAGGTGGTTTTTCGCCTATTTATTGTCGACGACTTCAGCAGTCTACCCATTCTTCTCTGTCGCAGATTACAGACCGGTGCCGTGCAGATTTCTGTCTCTGTTCACAGATTTCAGACAGCAGACAGTGCAGACTGCAGCAGACTTCGAGGTGGACAGCAGGTCGCATCGTCGAGGTGGAGACACGCAGTCCAGCGCACTGCGCCCATGTATATCTTTGTATTCAGCATTCTTTATACAGCAGATCTTCATTGTACACTGTCTCTTTCTCTCCCTTTTCTCTCTGCGTTCTCTCTCTCTCAGTCCTACGCTTCCGCACCGCTGCACTCTGACACTAATATCTTATCAAATAGTGACCGCAATGAGCCACCTACCAATTCTGACACAGCCCTTAATGCATCTGTTCAATCGTTGTCCCTTGGTAATGCTGAACCCTATCAATACGCATTTTGAATTGGATCATAAATAAATAAATAAAGTGTTCTGGAATTGACATTGACTGTGCCAATGCATGTGTTAAGTGTTGAGCTAAAATACATTAGCCTAACTTAAGTAGACCCAAAACACGCTTAATTAATGAAGAAAACCTCTTATTTTAAAAAGAAACACGATCCTAGAGAGTTACTGAGCCCCACATGCAAAATCCTCATTTGGGTGTCCCAAACTTTTTATAAATAGACATGCAACCCACCACTCTTCCTTAATCTTGTTTTTACAGATTTCTGTATTTTTGGTGCCCATACCTCGTTCGCGGACGACATCGCAATCAGAGCTTTCCCCAACCATTTGCCACCATCTGGTGCCTAATTCCAGCCTTGCAACTGTCGCCTAGTACCCTAGAGCCGTCACCTACAATTTGTTATTGCATTTGATACTAACGTCATCATCTGGTGCTCTGGTGTTATCACCATCAATGTGGAACTATCACCCTAATCTTCTCTCTCCTTTATATGCTGCATTTTCAATTTCTAGCAACCACCTTGATATTCTCTCACCTTTGTCTGCTACTTTTGCACCTGGCAACTATCATTCAAATTTTCTCTCTCCTCTAGTATCTACGTTTTTAGTCTTTCTCTCTCCTGCACTATTGTCTGCATCAGATTCAGCCTTCCTTGGCTATGTTTGCTGGTGTTCAACACAAGGAGGCTACCTTTGCTATGATTCGGGATCCATTCAGAGTACGACACTCTACAACTCATAACCTCTGGCTTGATCCCAGAGATACAAGAGCTCGAGCTCCAATATTCACTGCATAGTGTGTTTTCTGCATGAGCACTGTAAATTCATTATTCGTTCACTTTATTATAAAATGTGTTCACTGTCTCTCAATTATCCTAACCCTAACCCTAATTGTATTCTAAGTTTATTAGTCTGTGCTTTGTCGTACGATTGGTTTTATGCTTTTTGCTTTAGAGCATTTCTTCACACTAAGACCTTTACAAACATATCCATGTGGGATACTCTACTTGGATTTTTATCAAAAAATATTTGTACTTTTCTTTTATGATTCTATTAGGAGATATATTTTAGGGGGAACTGTAATCACTTACCACATGATACCTGAGTTGATCTAGAAAGCTATACCCTACTTCAAGTCCCTGAGCTTTTCGATAGACCATATCATGATCTTCCTCACGGTGCACCTCTCTCACTTACGTATCTCCTTTCTAGAATCATTGTACAAGATTAGACACTACCTCTTAGAGGTATGACCTTCCCTGTTCCTTTTCCATCTTAGCATTAAAAAAGGATCAAAGCTATAGATGGATAGCTCAAAAGTACATATTCAGGCCCTATCACTTATACTTTCATCAACATCTATCACATCAATCTATTCAGCCTTGTTGTATACTTGTAAGAGTTCTCTCTCTCTCTCTCTCTCTCTCTCTCTCTCTCTCTTTGTGAAGATAATTGAATTAAGTAGCAATATTTACATCAGACCATCAGCCTTATTGTGTACTTGTAAGAGTTCTCTCTCTCTCTCTCTCTTTCGTAAAAGGTAATTGTATTAATTACGAAAAAAATACAAGATTACTTGATTACAAGATACATGACGACAATCCAAGCCATCATGTGAAGAGGTTCTAAGTACTACAAGTTACAATGTCATGGCAAGGGTGCGGAGGAAATTGCCATATACCAGGGACGGAAGTCCTCCATAGAGAGCAAATCAGAATGATGGAGAAGAGCTAACTGCCAATACAAGAGGCCCTTAAGCCTCACAATATGCCGCTGAACATTATAGGCGGAGTCAAACAGAAAAGCATTCCGAATGGTCCAGTTATGCCAACAGCCCTAGTATCGAAGAAAGTAATACATGAGCTTCATATGTGGCTGTGCGGGAGTAGGGTATTTGGGCTGGCCAAAAACCCAATCAAAGGGGCGCAGGGTTATACCAACTACCCCTCGCCAAACAGCCGACAAAAATAACCAGACTTTCTAAGCGACGGGGCAAGAAATAAATCGGTGGCGGGCGGATTCCATAGTAGTGGTGCAAAAGAAACAGGTGCCATTGGAGATTCGTCGCTTGGAAAGAGCCGAAGCAAGCGGAAGACCCCCAATCATCACTCTCCAAAGAAAGACTTTATATTTAAAGGGTGTCTTGTTCAACCAGCCCTCCATCACAGTTGCCCTCCACCATGACCAGGATTTACGCAATCCCCATAAAGCATTCGCTTTAGTAACTAGCCATTGATGATCTTTAATCAGAAGATGATACACTTGGTTAGCAGAAGCTTTGCTCAACGTCAGCCGGCCTTGTAGGTCCCAATCCTGCCAGGGATGATCCGAAGCAAGAGCAGGAAAGGGTTGTCTGCTCTGGAGCACCGTCAAAAGCTGTTCCCATAAAGGCCTATATCCACGAGGGATCCTGAAAAGCCTCCTAGCTGTACGAAACGATATAAGCACATTGCGACTGGCAAGGGTGGCATCCGCAACCGAAGACAAGCCCAAACGTGCCATCCGGTTGAATTGTGGTCTAAGCTCATGTTTACCTTCCCACGAAAGTAAACGCGAGACTGCCAGTAATTCCATTTGAAAAGAGTTAGTAGGGAAGCGATCCTCCGTTGAATGCCACTGAGCCTTTTGAAGGACGTGTTTCCAGGAACATACCAAATGAGTAAGCAGCGATGAAGATGAACTGGAGAACCGCGAATCAGCATTAAGAACATGCCACCAAGAACTCTGGATTTGGGTATTGCCATGCAGAAGCCCATGGCCCTCAAGGAAATAACGGGCTATAGCGACCCACGGGTGATGATCCGAGCACATGGCGCGGAAAAGAGACCAACGAAGTGCCTGCGTGTGAGTTCGGGCATCTAAAATAGCTCCGCTACCCATGCGTTTGGGGGTGCACGCATGCGACCACGAGATCCAGGAAATACCTGCATGCAATGAGTCCTTCTTCCATAGCATGAAGCGAATAGACTGAGTAAGAGCATTCAAAGTCGTAGTAGTCCAAGGCAACAATGGCAAGAAATATGTGAGCATTGGCAACATAATTATCTGGGCTACTTTAAGGCGAACATGGAAGGGCCAAGCCTGAGACTTCCAATACATAAACTTAGCCACCATTTTCTGAGAAATCCACTGCAGAAGCTGCTTTGGGGGAACATCAACACCCAAAGGGTATCCAAGATGCCGGACAATGGAGCCATGAGGAACAACCAAACCCTACCAGTCCAAGGACTGCAAATCCGACTCCGTGCAGCTTAGAATGGCTGATTTGAGCGCATTGATACGAAGGCCTGACGCCTGACCAAAGAGACCCCAAACATCCAATGCTTTTCGAAGGTTATCCTTGTCCGCACGCAAAATCATAAAGGTATCATCCGCCAGGGATTGGCTAATGAAGTGCTGTCCTGTAGGAAGCGACAGTCCGGCCAACTGAGAAGAGGCGGCCATATGTGATAACATGGAAAGAACTGGATGTGTCGCAAGGGCAAAGAATGAAGGGCTCAAAGGGCACCCCTGTCTGACAGAACGGGCAAGGACAAATGGCTCAGTAACACCTCCGTTCAGCATGACTCGCGAAGACGCCGCAGCACTAATGGTGTAGATTAGACAAGACATCCGAGCACCAAAGCCCATAGCAGACATAAGTTCAACAACGAAAGACCAGTCCAGATAGTCAAAAGCCTTTTCCAGGTCCAGTTGAATCAGTACTACCTCCTGATTAGAATGCTTGGCATAATCAATGGCCAATTGGGCATTCAAAACATTGTGTAGAATATTGTGGCCCTTAATGAAACCATACTAGAGAGGGTGCACAAGGGCAGGAAGATGCTTATGGAGCCGATTCGCCATTACTTTGGAAAAGATTTTGTACATTGAACCCATCAAAGAAATTGGGCACCACTGTGTCAACTTAGATAGCGAAGGAACTTTTGGAAGCAGTTTAATAAGTCCGTTTCCATGAGGGAGGCATGATCCCCGTTTCCCACACCTGCTGAAACAAAGCCTGCAATGGTTTCGCTAGTTGGGTAGCGAAAGCTTCAAAGAACTCATTGGTGAGACCATCCCAACCCGGACTTTTATCTTTGGGCAAGTGTAACAAGACGTCCATAACCTCTGCCTCACCAATATCTGACTCCATAGTAGCTTGCATGTCCTGCGGAAGCTGATTGCGGACCAGGTCATAAAAAACCGAACGGGCTTGAGTAATTTGGGCTGAAGGTGGAGAAGCGGAACCGAGAAGGTCACGGAAATAATTCCTGCACATATGCACAATAGTCTGTGGATCCAGGATAAGGTGGCCTTCTGCATCCTCGAGTCTGGTCATATTCTCTCGAGCAGGAGAGGCATGAAGAGCTCGAAAGAACTTATGGGTCTGACATGCACTATCTTGCAAAGTCTCTGTCAGATGTTGCAATTTGGCCTGCTGATACGATCTTAACTAGAATTCTTTAATAAGATCGGCCACCCGCATAGCCAGTGCAAGCAGAAATGCATCATCCGGAGTGTCCACCAGCAGGGAGCGAACCAAAACCAGCAGGTCCTCCGCTGCCTGTCGACGGCGCCGACAAAGAGAGGCATGATAGATCCCATACTGCCGAGCAACCCGCTGCACATTAGAGAGCAATCTTTCAAATGATGCAGTGCCCTGAGAGGAAAAGTCCAAGAAGAATCTATCAAGCAATTGCTGCATATAGCCCTGAAAAATTGCATGCTTCAAGTAGGACGAGTTGATCTCTCTCTCTCTCTCTCTCTCTCTCTCTCTCTCTCTCTCTCTCTCTCTCTCTCTCTCTCTCTCTCTCTCTCTCTCTCTCTCATCATGGAGCTTCACCCTCAGCCTACTAGCCACACAAGTGAGCTTCATACCTAACACACATGCCAAGGGACTAAGTCCTCCCTAGAAAGGAGATCAGTACATTGAATAAGGTCCAGCTGTCAATGTAGGAGACCTTTAAACTTAGCAAGGTGTCTCTGCACATCAAATGCAAGATCAAAAACAAAAGCATTCCAAGTTGTCAAATTATCCCAGCAGCCCCAAAAATGGAGAAAAGGAAACAAGATCTTTATATGTGGTGGTGCCAAAGTAGGGTATTTGGGCCAAGCAAAGATGCAATCAAAGGGATGTAGTGATATGCCAACCACAACCCTTCAAATATCAGAAAACAAGGTCCACATTTTCCGCACCAAAGAGCATGAAAGAAAATAGTGTCGAGAAGATTCTGCACTAGTGAGACAGAAAAACTGTTGCCATTGAAAATGCAATATTTTGCAAGTGTTATGGCAAGAGGTAGCCCACCAACCATGACATGCCAAAGGAAGACTTTATATTTGTACAAAGTCTTATTGAACCAACCCTCCATGGCAGTCATTTTCCACCAATCCCGAGATTTATGCAATCCCCAAACAATATTGGCCTTAGCAACCAACCAATGGTAATCCTTAATTATAAGGTGATATACAAACATGGAAAGGCTAGGATTGTGATTTCCAATAAACAAACTTCGCCTCCAATTTCTGGGAAATCAATTGCAACAATTGCTTGGGCTGAACATCAACACCCAAGGGGTAGCCCAAATGCCACATAACATTCCCACAAGGAATCACCATACCTTGCCATTGTAAAGACTGCAAATTCAATTCAATACAGCTAATGAGGGAGGATTTGGCTGCATTGATATGAAGACCAGAGGCCTGTCCAAAAAGCTTCCATACCTCCAATGCCTTGTGGAGGTTCTTTCATTCCACTTTGAGAATCATAAAAGTGTCATCTGCTAATGGTTGGCCCTCAAAATGTTTGCCAAAGGGAAGAGAGACACTAGCCAACTGTCCCATATCCATCAAATGAGGAGTATAGAGAGGACCGGATGGGTTGTTAGGGCAAAGAACAAGGGGCTCAAAAGGCAACCCTGGCTGACCGTGCACGCAAAAGTGAACAGCTCAATGGCTCCACCACTCAACATAATCCACAAAGAGACATCCATGCTAACTATGTGTATCAAACACGACATGCACAAACCAAAACCCATAACATGTATGAGCTCTGCCACAAAAGACCAATCCAAGTAATTGAAAGCCTTTTCAAGATCCAATTGAACCAACTTGATTTCCTGCTTAGAGTACTTTGCGTAGTTAATGGCCAGCTGAACATTCAATACATTGTGCAAGATATTTTTGCCCTTGATAAATCCATATTGACTAGGATGCACAAGGCCAAGGAGGTGCTTGTAGAGGCAATTAGCCATGACTTTAAAGAAATTTGTATATACAGATCCCATCAAAGAAATGGATCACCAATGTTTCAGCATTGAGGGCGACAATAGTTTCAACAATGGAGTGTGGATCTATAACAATCGAGCCGTATGCATGCTAGAGACGAACCATATTCTCTCGAGCAAGGCAAGACTTGAAAAATTTACGCTAGTTATATGAAGCATCTTGTAAATTCTCAGTACACATGCACAATAATTGCTAATCTATAACCATCAGGCCATATGCATGCTGGAGACGAACCATATTCTCTCGAGCAAGGCAAGCCTTGAAAAATTTATGCAAGTTATATGAAGCATCTTGTAAATTCTCAATCAAGCTTTGCAACTTGACTTGCTGGTACAATCTCAACTGGAATTGTTGAATGAGATTTGTCAACCTTGTAGCTAATAGTAGTAAAAATGGATCATCCAAAGAATCAATTAGCAAGGAGCAAACCAAGGCCAGCATTGCTTTAGCAACTTGTCGACACTTTCTACAAAGAGAAGCATGACGGATACCATAATGCCTAGCAACCCTCTACACATTATGGAGCAATTGCTCAAAAGAGTCATTGCCGCTAAACGGGAAATCAAGTAAAAATCTGTCAACCAACTGTCCATATAACTATTAAAGACTGGGTGCTTCAGATAAGATGAAATAAAACACAATGGAAGCCGTCCCAAAAATTGCACAAAAGGGGAAACAAGGTGGACAAGCATGTCAAACTGCAGAGGAAAACAATCCAACAAAGCATATTGTTGCAACACCTAGATATCCAAAATCTCTGGTGGAAAAGCATCATTGTGCTTAATATATATGCCGTCCAAGTGAGACTGTGTGGCAAAACACTGTGCCGATTTAAAAGTAAAACCTAAATTTGATGGGCAAAGCCATGACCAAATGTCCCACTTCAAACAACCATTTCAAGATTATGCCACACACAGCTCTCAAGTGCATCCATCACCAAGTGCTCAAAGGTAGGTTGTGAATACACACATACTAAAATCTCCCATCAACACTCCTGTTCTACCAAGAAACAAGCAAGCTTCTAGATAGTCCCACAAATCCTGTCTAGATGAAGAATCATTCAGTGCATAGAGGCCTATCAGCGATAGTACCTCACCTTCAAACAAATTTTCAATAACGAAAAAGCAACCATGGACATCATTCTTAACAAGAACCGACTGAAACTTGTCATGCACAACCATAAGTACACCTAAATAGTGCCGTGCTGAGCCCCCTACATAAAACAAACGAAACCCATGGCAATCCACAATTTTGCCAACTTCACCGTGGCTTTCATGCTCATGAGCTCATAGCACATCCCATTCATTGATTATCATGCAAAATGTGCCACATATCATGCTACTTGCTGCATGAACAAATGCCACACACACTCCAAGTGGCAAGCCTCATATGTCATGACAAAAGGGTTCAATGTCAAGGCTGATTTTGTCTCAACTACATTTTTGATACTAAAATATCAAGAGTACCCTTGTCAAGAAAATCAGCCAATACTACAAATGAGTTTTAAGTCCCTAGCCCTTCCGAAGTGGAGGGATCGTTTCCTTGCTTTGGAGCAACCCTTTGATATCAACCATACCAAGGGGTGATCACTTTACCACAAGGATCAAAAGTAAGCCACATAGGAGGGTCCCATGAATGGTCAACAAAGACCTTCAAAGCAAAAGATTTTCGAGGGCCCATCTGAACCGCGACATTGGCAATGGATATAGATCACGCCTTATCTTTGCAACGCACATAAGTGCACAAGGGATCTTGTGAAGTGCTAGGCATAGATGCTGCCGAGATCACATCAGACCTTTTTACCTCTTCTCGCACAAACATCAACCCAATCCTAGTCAAGAGAATCCAAAGGCTACATAGGTTGTTTCCCTTTATCCACAATAGTCTGCACAAGGGACTCGCATGCTTGAGGACCATAATCCATAGGAGTATCATTGACAAGTGGAGCCAAACCCCCATCCACAGCTGCAGTCTCCTCCGAACATTCAACCATGAAATGCCACAATCGTCCACAAGAAAAACAATGCCCTGCAAAAGTACCCCACTTCAAACAACAATACAATGAAGGCATTCCACAACACTTTTAAGCGCAGCCAATTGGACCTTTTGTGCGAGGTATCCCATATCATGCACATGTGGTTGGACTTGGTAGCCCGTAAGCTAGGGGTAACCAAAACTGTGTCAACCTCTCCCATAGCATCTTTAAGGAAAGGCCAATAGACTGCAAGATAGTATTCAACTTCAACCCATACCGAGCATTTCTACTAGAGCAACCGTTGAAATTTTGTCAAAGGTCTCCAAGCCATTATATGAACTGGGCATCTATCAAAGAATAGTGAAACTCTAGCCAAAAGAACATCCTAAGCGCTTGTCGATTTGAGCAGTATCTCATAGAAGCCTCATGGGCCAACAAAGATTTTGTCTACACAATCCCCCTCCAAAAGAAAGTATAACCATTGATGGATCCTAGAGAGCAGCCGAATCCTATTGGTGAAACTAGGGATGACCCCTCTTTCATAGAAGGCTGAAAAAGAACACAGTAGAGTCTTGATATCCTCAATAGCATCGAGAACATCCTCTTTGTCTTGGTCTGGAAAGGATTCCCAATTGTGTTGAACATATTCACCCAACAATGTATTGGCAAATTCCAAGAGATATTCCATGTCCCCTAGGACTCCTCAATAGCTGAGGTAACCTACACATAAAGAGTGAGCACAATGCTCAGCTTGTGGAAGGGATTGAGAATCTGCCATTACATCATCAGGGGTGTGCTCAATGCATTTCATCATTGCGTCAAAGACATGGTTTAAGGGGGGTTGCACATCAGAACCAAGTGAACCTCGGAACAAGGGACAACTATCTCCATACAAGGAACCATTTCTTCCCACTCCATCATCCGAACAAGGCCCCAAGGCATTCACCACCTGGTCTATGAAGGCTATGTTCAGCTTTGGCATGGCACTGTCATGAGAATATGTATTTTTGAAACCTCACTTAACATGTGGATTAATTTTTAATCACATAGTTAAGTAAATGTTACACATGTGAGGTGTAACCGGGGTTAGAGTAAAACATATGAGCCCAGGACCCGAGAAAATCACGGAATGTCGAAGGCAAAAGTTGCTATAAGTTATGCCACATACGTACTTGGTGGTATCTAGTGCCAGTTGTTGGCCTAGGCCATTCATTTGGCTATAAGTATCAGTTGGTGACACTAGAGAAGTGGCGTTTAATGATACCTAATGCCAATCTAATGGTCAAAGATGACGCAAAGACACTTGGGAAATAAAGGCAAAACCACCACTGGTTTAGTGCACGATGTAGTGGCAGATTAGCCTAATTAAGATAGTATTGAACTTTGCAAGACATGCAACAAAATCAAATATCAACATGCATTGATAGGAAGAAGATACTGCTAGTCTGATTTGCAGCCATTGGAGGACCTTCTAAAGCAGCCAGGGGCAGAAGAAGACCAATCAACAACAAGTGACAGCATCTACAAGCTGTTGAAAACAGGGCAGCAATAGTAAATGACTGATTTTCTTCAGTTCTTTCATCTACAAGCTGTTGTGGCAAGGCAGCAACTGCATTTGACTGATTTTCAATCATTCTTCGCGACAAAACTCTGAATTTTCTCTCTACAGCTTTCTCTCTCATCTCCTAGCCATTTCACAGCCTTGCTATGAAAATCTCAGCATTTGGACCCTTGGAGGCTAAGAAATTGCAAATTTCTCTGCTGTAAACCCTAATTTACAGCAGAAATTAGGGTTTAACAGCAACCTCACGAAGCATGCCAAAAATTGGAAGCTTCAAGACTTGGATTTTTCAGGGCTAAAGGTGAATTTCAGCTAAATTTAGATGGAGGACTAGCCAACCATTGAATTTGGGGCATTTCCATCGTCTATGAAGTGGGTGAAAGCCAATTCAATGCCCAAATCAAGGGGCAAAATAGATTGAAGACTTGTTGATCACTTTGGACAGCAAGAGGAGTTTGGATTGTGAAGGGAATCGGGAGAATCCCATTGTAAATCAACTTTTTCTTCAATAAAGCTAAAGAAATACCGAAAGGAGCGCCAATTTTGGGGCCAATCGGGTGTGCATTGTCCAAAATCAGTAGGTAATTATGTATTTTCAGATTTGCATTAATTGTTTGCTGCTGTAATTAAGTTGTAATCAGGGATTTACCACTCATCCACGGAAGGAAGGCTCGTTTCAAGCGCAATGCCCAGGTATTCAGCAGCTGTCCGTCATTGAACCTCTCCTATCTCTGCAAAGGCAGCAACCTGTGCAGAACAGGGAGTAGCCAGTCCCACAAGCCTTGAACTGCACCCCTAGACTGCACCTCTGCCTGTCACAACCTGCCCTGCCTGCACACCCACAGGCCAGTCCTATTTGCAGATCACCATTGCCTGCAGGTTCCCACTCTGCCGCTGCACACCTACCTTGAATGCTGCCTAATCATGCATTAATCTGGTTGTATTTATCCTGTGCCTGTCTGCAGTAAAGTGCACAGTCTGTTCATGTTCCTTACTGTCTGCAAATGATCAGCACCTGTCAACAGGACATCATGCAGGTCTGATTACAGGCATGTCTGTCTGTGCACACAAAAGTGCCACTGATCTGAAGATCCTTCATTCACCTAAGCAGCCGACTGTTTAAGGCTGCACAGGTCTGACTTTCAATCCATCTGCAGGTCGTCACCTGAATAGCACCTGCCACCTGATCTACACCCAGAGTCAATTATCCTCCTGCACTTGCCTCCTGTTTGTACTGCACCCGCTAGCTGGTTCACTCCCCCGTGTGCTCTTGATGAGATTGTGGCCAGACTGGCAGCACCTATGACTGTCTGGCCTCATCAAGAACCATGGCCATGACCAGAAGCTTAAAAACACTGGGAGCTTAATGCAACTGGAATAAGCTGTCCAGCAATTGCAACAGTTTCTGCCTATCAAAATTCACATCTCTCTCTCTCTCTCTCTCTCTCTCTCTCTCTCTCTCTCTCTCGACACTATCACGAGACACTGAAGACTCACCACCAGGCATATCAGTGAAGCAGCTAGGGACCGCATCATAGCCGAGATCATGTGCAGATCTTGAGATCAGCTACAACCCATAGTCTCCACCACACTTTTGTGCATGGTTCTATCAGATCTAGTTCTCCTTTTCTTTTCTATCAATAGAACAACACTACACATGGTTCAACCCTAGTATAGTCCCATCGTATAGTTATTTTCAGTATTGTTTCATAGGCCACCCACTTATTTGTAATGTTATCTTTACCTTACTAATGAGATGACATTAGAGATGGATATACTCTGGATTTTGTCTCATAGGCCACATTGGCCTTATGTAGATGTTAATATATCTTTCTTTCTTTTCTTTTCTTTTTTTCGTAATTTTCTTTCTTTTCTTTCTTTCTCTCTCTTTCTCTCTCTCTTCATAATAGGTAATTGTATTAATTACAAAAAAATACAAGCACAAGATTGCAAGATTACAAGATGCATGATGGCCCTAGTCCATCATGCATAAAAGTTACAAAGTCACAGCAAAGAAATAGCGGAGATCGCCGTATGCCAAGGTACTATATCATCTCTGACCAAGATATCAACATGTTGTAGAAGGTCAAGTTGCGAATGAAGAAGACCCCTAAGGTGGCCTCAAAAATGAACACATTGCAAGTGACCCAAATCTGCTAGCAACCCCAAAATCTAAAAAAGTGAAACAAAATCTTCAAGTGAGGCTAAGGCAAACCATTGTATTTAGCTCTTCCAAAAGCCCAATCAAGCGGACGCATCCTTGTGCTCACCACTGCAAGCCAAATGTCCAAGAGAAGGGCCAAAATCTTCTAAGCAAAAGGTCAAGAAATGAATCTATGATGGGAAGGCTCCACTGTAGTGGCGCAAAAGAAATAATTCCTATTAGATATACCTCTATGGTGAAGGGCCAATGCAAGACAGAGGCCCCCCCACCAACATTCTCCAAATGAATACCTTGCATTTCAAAGGCGTCTTATTGATCCGTCCCTCCATTATTGTCAATTTCCACCAAGCTTTAGATTTGTGCAATCCCCAAAGAGAATTGGCTTTGGCAATGATCCATGCGCAATCTCTGATCATGAGATGATACATCTAATTAACTGAAGAGGACTGAAGAGTTCAATGCCCTGCAAGATCCCAATCCTGCCAAGGGCAACCAAAATCCAAAACAAGACAGGGCTATCGGTTCTACAAGAGATTAGTGGCTCTATCCCAGAGATCATTGGAGCCATGCGGTACTCAAAAGACTCTTTTGATGGTGCAAAAGGACATCGGGGTGCCTCGAAGCAATAGAGTGGCATCGACCACCGAGATCAATCCAAGGCGTGCCATGCAATTACATTTAGGTCTCTCCTCTAATTTGCCTTCCCACAAAAGAATCAGAAAGACCGCTAGAATTTCCATTGGGAATGAATTAACAGCCTATTTGTCCTTTGCCAAATGCCAATGGGCCTTGGAAAGGGTGATTATCCATGAAGACACCAAATGATTAAGAAAACCCAGGGCAGACATGGAAAAGTGAGCCTTAGCATTAAGCATGTGCCACTAGGAACCCTAAATCCTTGTATTGCCATGCCAAAGGCCCTGTTCTTCAATAAAAGCATGAGCAATAAGAGCCACGGTTGTTGACCAATACACAAAGCCTGAAACAATGACCAACGGAGGGCTGTCATACGGGTTCCGCATCCAAAACAGCCCCACCTCCCATGGATTTCAGGGTGCAAACATGACTCCATGATACCCAAGATATACTTACTTACACAAAATCCTTCTTCCAGAGCACGAAACAAAAGTGGCAGGTGAGATCCTTCAAGGCAGCATAGTTCCATAGCAACAATGGCAAGAAGTAGGTGAGCATAGGAAGCATAATGGTCTAGACTACTTTAAGACACACATGGAATGGCCAAGCTTGAGATCTCCAATAGACCAACTTAGCTTCCAATTTCTGCGATATCCATTTCAACAAAACTTTTGGCTACACATCAATCCCCAAGGGGTAACCAAGGTGCCTTACAATGTCACCATGCTGTACAAACTTACCCTACCATCCTAAATTTGGTAGATTGGAGGTCACTGAATCAATAAGGGAAGATTTGATAGTGTTGATTCGCAGGCCCAACACATGCCCAAACAACTCCCGTGCATCCAAGGCTCACCAAAGATGAGAAGCATCAGCTTTCAGAATCATGAAAGTATCATAAACCCGTGTCTGACCAACAAACTATTGCTACAAAGGTAGAGAAAGACCAACTAATTGCACTATATCTACAAGATGTGATAGCATGGAAAGAATAGGGTGAGTAGCGAGTGCAAAGAAGTGTGGACTGAGAGGACAGCCCTGTCAGATCAATCACATAAGGGAAAAAGACTCGACAACTCCACCATTTAGGATGCCACAGGAGGTGGCACCCATACTTATGGTGTAGATCAACCTTGACATGCAAGGCCCAAAACCCACAACTTCCATGAGATCTACAACAAAAGACTATTCCAAGAAGTCAAAGGCCTTTTCGAAGTCTAGTTGCACTAGAACAACCTCCTGCTACGTGTGCCGTGCATAGTCTATGGCCATTTGTGCATTGAGAATATTATGAAGAATATTTCTTCCCTTAATAAACCCAAATTTATGAGGATGAACAAGATCAGGCAAGTGTTTATGGAGACGGTTTGCCGACACCTTCGCGAAAATCTTATACATAGAGTCCATCAATGAAATGAGTCTCCACTGGGTATGTTTGGATGGGGAGGGGACTCTACAAATCAAGTTGAGCAGCCCTTCTTTCCACAATAAAGACATGTTGCCCGATGCCCAAATTTGTTGGCACATGGCAGCCAAAGGTTTTGCCAAAGAATTCATTGGTGATGCCATCCCAACCACGGCTCTTAAAATTTGAAAAAGGCAATCAAGCATCCATAACTTCACCCTCATGGATATCAGCTTCTAGAAAATCTTGCACGTCATGGGGAACCTCATTTCTCACCAAAGCAAAAGGTTTGCGAAGTATTCCCTACACATACTTACAATTGATCTAGGATCTGTGGCCATTTAACCCTCTGCATCTTGCAATCTCACCACATTTTCTTTCATTGGGGATGCATGTAAGGCCCGAAAGAATTTGGACTGGCAAGAACTATCTTGAAGACCGTCACTCTGATTCCTTAGCTTAGCTTATTGGTAAGACCACAGATGAAAACCTTGAATAAGTTCACCCAATCGAGCTGCTTATGAGATTAGAAAATCATCATGCAGTAGGTCAAGCAATAGCAAACGAACCAAGGCCAACACGTCTCCCGCAGCATACACATGCTACCTATTAAGCGAAGCATGGTAGATGCCATATTGTCTTGTCACCTTTTGGACATTTAAAATCAGTCCATTGAAGGAGTCCAATCCTTATAGAGGAAAATCACATGAAAACCTTTTGAGCAGCTGGGTCATGTAGCCCCTTGAAAACTACATGGCTTAAAAAGGAAGAATTGAATCTCTGGGGGGCAGTCCACCAACTGCCTAATATTGTCAAGCTACAAAGGAAAATGGTCAAATAATACATAGTGCTACAAGACACGCATCTCCAAAATTTTTGGTAAAAAGAAGTCTTCATGCATGGCATAAATGTGATCTAATCAAGACCACGTGGCCATTTATTGAGGTGAGCGAAAGGTAAATCCTCAAACTGATGGAGAAAGCCAAGACCAAAGATCCTGTTTGGACATCCATGGCAAAGGCTTGTTGTGCCCTACTCTCTAGGTTATCCATTAGTATGTTTCGAAGTGGACTGGGACAAGTCAACACTCCTGTTAAAATCACCTCCGAGCAAACCCAGTTTTCCTAGGCTCTAAGCATCTTGAAGATGACTCCACAAAGCTAGACAATGTGGACTAAGACGAGTCAACACTCCTATTAAAATCGCCCGTAAGCAAACCCAATTTTCCCAAGCTTAGAGAATCTTGAAGACGGCTCCACAAGGCTTGACGATGCAATGAGTCATTAGGCCCATAAAGGCCAACCAGCCATAAGACTTGCCCTTCAAACAAAATCTCAATCACCAAGAAGCATCTATGAACGTTATTCTTAATGAGCATTGTGTTTAGCCTTGCAACCAACATTAAAAAGACAGAATCCATGACAACAGAGCAACATCAACATGGCTTTTGTGCTCAACAACACACAAAGCATCTCGGCGATGCTCATGAAAAATACGCCACATGTCATGTTGTTTACTAGTAACTACGGGAACAAATCCCATAGACATCCAAGTGGCAATCAGCATTTGTTAAATCAAGGAATTCATGGGCAAGGTTGCTCACGCCTCGCTTGCACCTTCTCAACTAAAGTCTCCAAAATTCCTTCATCCAAAAAATCTACCAAAACTGCAAAGGCGTTCTATCCCATGCGAGAAGGTTTCGCAGGGGAAGGATTGGTTCCATTTGTTACAAGCAAATGAGGATATTGACAATCCCATGAGGTAATCACCTTACCTCTACGATCAAAACCAAGGTGTGCCGGAGGATACCTGGGGTGCTCTCAAGGGCGCTCAACCTACAGCCTCTATTGCATGGCCTGCTTTGAACTGGAGGGGTCCATGGCAATTGAAGGCAACAACTCAGAAATTTTATCCTTTCTACGCACATATGTACGAAGAGCATCTTAAGTGCTTGACATTGAACCCCTCAACTGCTGAATTTCAACCTTCTTACCCTTTCTACACACTGGACATCAACCCATCTCAAATCATGCATGTCTGAGAAAAGCACAAGTTGCTTTGGCTGGACCACATCCTTTTGCGGAGGCCGTTCCCCAGTGAGCCATGCCTCGATTATCATTTAAGTATCCCCCACAATGGGAAACAATAGCATCCTTTTTGTCTAGACACTCAACCATGAAATGACCAAGCTTGCCACAAGTGAAACAATGACCTGAAAAGGTCCCCTAGTTAAGATTAACCCATAGTGGATGCATGTCAATGCAATTTAGGGGGAAAGGGGGTTGGAGGCGCGATAAACCATAGGACAACTTTCTGTTTCAACCCACACTTGACATTCCTATGTGAGGAGATTTTGAAAATCCGCCATCGATCTCCATGGTACCACATGCGCTAATTGTCTATGGGCAGGCTGCCTAGAAGATCATCTCTGTTTGTGGTTGATATGAGCATGACCTCGTAGAAACCCTGGGGGCCCACAAAAACCTTGTCAACACAATCACATCTGAGAATGGAAACCAACCACTGTGGGATCCAAGGGATCACCGGGATCCTGGGTCCCCCTCATCACAATTTGAAAGATTATTGTGATTGTGTTGAGCATACTCTCCGAGCAAAGAGTTAGCAAACTCTAGAGGATGTTCCCAATCCAATTCAAAGGAATCATCGAAAGCATTGGCCGCCTGCACATACAAATGCAGTAGCTGCCGAGCTATCAACCGCCATCATCATAGGAGCATCCTCATTATGCTTGCTCTGTTTCACTCCATGTTGTGCATCAAAGCTTGGAGGCACTTCCTCAGCCATCTCCTCCATGCATGGTACCATCTCACCCTTTGAATCGGGCCCCAAAGCATCAATTACCTGGTCTATAAATGCCATATTGAGCTTAGAGATGTTGAGTCTGTGACAATTCGCTCCTGTCTGGGCCGCAAATATGGACAGAAGTCCTTTTCCCTGTGTTGAATGTGTAATACCAATCTGTGCTGAGCAACTGTTGACCTAACTCTCTGCTGACTGTGAGAGGTTTGTCTGGTCTCACAGCCAGTAATTGTCTGTGTCTATACCCCCTAGGAACTTGCACAGTTGTGTGTTGAACTGAAGCAGTCAAGCAAGACCTGCACATTAGACAAAACGAGCACCTGACTGCCTGTAGAAGGGTGCACAGGGTCTGCACTAAAGTGTGGGTTGTTCACACAACAAATTCTATACCTGCAAGTCTGTACCTAACTCACAATGTGAAGGCTGTTCACACGGGGACAGGGAAGTATTGTATAGACCAATGAACGAGCAGGATTCGTTTTTCTCTGCCTCTCTCTCGCTTCTTCAGCGGCTGCGTGGTGCAACAGGCATTTCAAAATACGCAAAAAGTAGGCGAGCACTGTAGGGGCTATTGAAAAACCACTTCCTCAATTTCCCCACTTTAGTTAGGGTTTCGCACTGACAGCCCCAAAAAGGTCTAGTGTCCTCATTTTGGTCATTTCATCAGTGGGCGCCCACTCATTGGTGCACCACACTACACAACTTATGCCTATAAATAGGACGTATGTGACCAGCCTTCCTCCTTGGATAGGGTGGTAAATAACCTGATTAAGCACTCTTTACAACAATTAACAAATTCACAAAATTGAAATGCACACTTTACTATATAATCCCCAAAACTGACACCCCTTTCAGTATCTATTTAACTTAATTGAATAAGAAGTTGATGTACAATGGGATTCTCCCAATCCCTTTCAGTATTCCAACTCCCTTTGCTGTCCAAAATGACCAGCAAGTCTTCAATTTGATTTGCCCCTTGATTCGAGCAATCAAATGGCCTTCACCCACTTTGATAGAGATGGAAAATGCTCCAAATTCAATGATTTGCTGGTCCCTCCACTTGAATAGGCTAAAAACAACTTCAGCCATGTTGAATCCAAGTCTTGGAGCTTCCAATTTCTTGCGCGCTTACCAAGGTTGCTGCTAAACCCTAATTTCTTTTGCAAATTAAGGTTTATAGCAAAGAAATCTGAAATTTCTCAACCTCTGGTGATCTCAATGCTGTAATCTCCCTTTAGGCTTCACTAGATTTGCATTTGGCTACCTGGAGACCTCCTCCACATCTGGCATCACCTTCCCCAGCTAGGAGTCAGCATCTTCCTGCCTGGCATCACCCCACATCTCGTGTCAGTTTTTGCAGACCCATGTACCTGCGTTTTTGGGTTGACAAGCTTTCACAGGCTGCGTTTACCCTCCTGGTGGCTGCCCCTTCACCTGCCGACATCTCCCACATCAGGCATAAGCTCAAACAAGCTTCAAGGATCTGTGTTTGTAACCAACCTTCCTTCCGTGGATGGGTGGTAAATCCCTGATTACAACTTAATTATAGCAGAAAACAATTAATGAAAATCTGAAAATACATATTTACCTACCGATCTTGGACAATGCACACCCGATTGGCCCCAAAATTGGTGCCCCTTTCGGTATTTCTTTATCTTTATTGAAGAAGAAGCTAATTTACAATGGGATTCTCCTGATCCCCTTCGCAATCCAAACTCCCTTGCTGTCCAAAGTGACCAGCAAGTCTTCAATCTATTTTGCCCATTGACTCGGGCACTTAATTGGCCTTCACCCACTTCATAAACGATGGAAATGCCCCAAATTCAATGGTTGGCTAGTCCTCCACTTCAATTTAGTTGAAATTCACCTTTAGTCCTTTTGAATCCAAGTCTTGGAGCTTCCAATTTTTGACACGCTTCCCAAAGTTGCTAAACCCTAATTTTTGCTGTAAATTAGGGTTTACAGCAGAGAAATTTGCAATTTCTCAGTCTCCAAGGGTCCAAATGCTGAGATCTTCAAAGCAAGGCTATGAAATGGTTAGGAGATGAGAGAGAAAGCTGTAGAGAGAGAAAATTCAGAGTTTTGTCACGAAGAATGACTGAAAATCAGTCAAATGCAGCTGTTGTCCTGCCACAACAGCTTGTAAATGCAAAGAACTGAAGAAAATCAGTCATTTACTATTGCTACCCTATCTCAACAGCTTGTAAACATGTCACTTGCTGTTGATTGGTCTTCTCCTGCCCCTGACTGCAACAGAAGGTCCTCCAATGGCTGCAAATCAGACCAGCAACATCTCCTCCCTCTCTCTTGCAGGCTGAATACACTAAAAGTGTTTCTCTCCAACCTCTAAAGACGTTTTTCAGTCTTGCATAGGCATTTTTGACAAGTAACAGCCTTCCCAAATGGTTTTTCCAACATTAGCCATAATTAAATATTAATTTTCAGTCTTTAAATACTGAAAATTAATCTAATAATTATTTCGGTGTCCTGAAAAATGATCTGACTGGCCAATAATTAAATTGGCTAGGCAACTTCCATTCCGGAGTATCTCTACATCATCTTTGACCATCAGATTGGCGTTAGGTACCATTAAACGCCACTTCTCTAATGTCACCAACTAATATTTATGGCCAAATGAATGACCTAGGCCAACAATTGGCACCAGATACCACCAAGTACCTGTGTGGCATAACTTATAGCAACTTTTGCCTTTGACATTCCGTGATTTCCTCTGATCCCAAGCTCGTAAATTTACTCTAACCCCAGTTGCACCTCACATGTGCAACATTTACTTAATCATGTGATTAAAAGTTAATCCACATGTTAAGTGAGGTTTCAAAAATACATGTCCTCATAAGAGTGTTTGCAACCCAAGTCATCTTTTGGCATCTGAGGACTATGCTTCACTCCCTCAATAGCTAGTGATCATCTTCCTCATCTTTGACAGCATCTAAGGACTACAGTTTCGCTCCCTTTATAGCTATCCTTCACCTTCCAGTGGTTCGATAGCCCACTGCCCAGAGGATTGTGATTCGCTCCCTTCACTATGGAAATTCCCCACAGGTGCTACCGCCTGATTCAAACAAGACAGTGCAATCATCTTTTGAGCTTTGGCTCTACTATATCAACTTTTCTTCTCATAGCATGATTCAATGCATCATCATCATATTCTTCTATGTTTTCTACATTTCCCTTCTCTCTCGGTGTTTGCCATACGCACTTTGTGTTTCTCCCTATGAACCTTGTTGTCTCTCTTGACCATCACATATCTTGACAGGGGCCCGCAAGTGAGGATACAAAGCTAGAATACAAAGAACATGGTATGAATAGAAATGGAGTGTTGGAAAACTTCTCTAGTTGACCTAAATGCAATTTCCAGCATGTTGCGAGGAGATGCCAGCTGCCCTCTTTTCCAACCCCCTCTCATGAACTACATGTGAGTGCATGACGAAAGAAGAAACACGAGCACAAAGAGAGACAGAAGGAAATAGAAGGAAGAAATACTACACTAAAGAGGAATGCTGAACACAATGATGAGGACTGATCAGTCCCGGCACACAACCCGAAGCATCAATAAGGCACCAAATCAGGCTCTGATGATGAGGGCAACACCAGTGACGGAGAGTGTCAGAGAGGAATGTGCTGAAGATAACCTGCAAAGAAGTAAGAGAGTGATCAATGAGGTGGCTATAAATAGCCAACACCCTCCAAATCTGGCCGACTGCTATAGGAGGCCATAAATCTGGCCAACTGCAATAAATGCCCAAAAAATGACTGCGTTTAACGCAGTCTGACTGCTGTAAAAATGGGGAAAATAATGACAAAAATAACCAGCAGTCATGGAGCAGTCTAACACTAACCAGAGGTGGAAACCTCTTAACAGACTAGGAAAATGCACAAGAAATGTGTCTAAATGGGAGAAATGCACACTAAACTGTCAAAGCTCCTATGTCTCCATCAGACTCTGACAAGAGTTCACAACCAAGAAATCACAGACTGACATGACTAAAGCAAGCAGGCTAACACCCCCTCTCAAATCCTGGTAGTGTCTAAAGACCATAGTTGTCAAGTACGAAAGGTACAGTACGGTACAATACGATAAAATACAGTACTAAATGGTACCTTAAGATTTTATAAGGTACAATACGATATTAGTATGAAAAAAAAAAACTTGATTATTTTGGACTAAAGATAATAGAATAGATATTTCAAGTCTAAATAGCAATGCTATTAGAGTACATAAGATGAATACTTGAGGGTAACATGCCAAAACCTAATGTTGCATACGCAACATGCACTACTCCTACCTACAACTTACAACTATATAGATGGGAGTGGATACATCATACATGAATAATCATACAAATAAGAGAAGCTTGAGAGAGAGAGAGAAGGTTGAGAGAGAGTGTTTGAATTTTAAATAACCTAATCTCATGGGAGAATCATATTAATATAAGGAGCATTTAGCTCATCCCAAAGTGCAGTTTGAATGGGAAAAGATGTATCAATTAAGTTGGTACCTTATGGTACTAATACATAAGGTACGACACCTAAAGTATTGGTATAGTATGAAACCTTTTGTACATGGTACTAGTGCAACTATAGTTGAGAGAGGAAGACCCCCTATGCTCCAACATGGATCAAGCCATCTCCAACGTGGTCCAATTCGCCCGCTCTACCATACCATTCTTAGATGGTGTGTTCAGACAGGAGTACTCCACACAGATCTCGTGATCCCTGCAAAACTCAAAAAAGAGGTTAGAAGTAAACTCACCGTCGTGATCTGTTCATACGCCTTGAACCTTGGAAGTAGTTTGTGTCTCCACAAACACCTTCAACTCGCAAAAGCAGGAGTATGCATCGCTCTTGTACTCCAAAAAATAAGGCCACACATAAGGACTGAAGTCATCAACAATCAGCATCAAATACTTGGCCTTCCCAAGGGAGGCCATGCCCATAGGGCCGCAAAGGTCAATATGAACCAAGTCAAGCAGAGAACAAGCCCGCCATGTGGCAACTTGGGGATGTGGTTGCCGATGTTGCTTGCCTCTCAAGTAGCTAGGACAAAGGGTGTGAATAGGAGAGAAATCATGAAGGCCCTCCACCATCTTCCTCCTAGAAGCCTGTCGTATCGCATCCATATTCAAATGACCGTAACAAGCATGCCAAAGCAGCCCAAGCTCAGGGGACGACCTCGCGGCTAAGGGTGTGAGCATATAAAGCCCATCTTCTTGTGTACTGATCCAAAGAGCTACTCCCGTAGACTCATCCTCCACAATCATTGCATCTCTAGTGAAGACCACGTGGGTACCTAGCTAGATAAGACCATAAATAGATAAGAGGTTGAAGCCCTGCTCCGAAACATAAAGAACCCTGGTGGAAGAAGACTGTTTGTCTGGTAATAAAGGAATGGTCCCCACTCCATGAGCTAGAACTGTAGAGTTGTCACCAATGGTGACAATGCCCCCTCTGGATCGCAAATCCCGAAGCCAATCCTATTGATAGATCATATGAGTAGAAGCACCACTATCCACAAGCCAAGGCTTCTCTTGGGAAGAAGAAGTAAGAGCCGTATCCCCCTCGGCAAATATGTGCACAAAGACAAACTCTGTCATAGCAAGGGTCACCTTCAAATCCTTCTCCTTTGACTTCAAATGGGGGTACTTCTACCAACACTTCTCCTCGAGATAAGTGCCCTTCCCACAGTGTGGACACTTGGGCTTCTTCTCCTTCGAATCCTTCTTGTCCTCTTCCTTCTTCTCCTTGGTCTTCTCCTTTTGTTGCTGCTTCTTCCCTCCTCATGTACCTGTTGTAAATGCCTTGGTGGAGCCAAAACCACTGGATGCCACCTCTCTGAGTCACTCGTCATGCTCCAAGATAAGTGATGAAAGCTCCTCCCATAAAAGTTTCTTATAGGTCCTTGAGGTGATAAGGCTTGTGTAGAAAACATCAAATCGGAGAGAGGACAACTGAGTCAAAAGAATCATAGCCATATCCTCAAAAGAAATCTTTCGTCCAAGAGAGGCAAGCTCCCCTCTCATATCCTCCATTTCCGTGATGTGCTTCTTTATAGAAGAAGAGTCATCAAGATTGAGCATCTGCGGCTCCTCCTCAAGGGAGATCTTGTGGGTCAATGTCTTGTGCTAATACAAAGACGCAAGCTTGCTCCGCACTTCTGCCACAATTTTTGACCTGCGAACATGCAAGCACAAGAACAAATTCATGCAGACTCATAAAGAGAAAAGATCTAACTCAAGAATTGAGTTGATCCCATAAGATAGCATGGTCCATAGAAAGCCCATCAACTGGATCCTCCTAGGGATGGGGAATAGATGAAGAAACAAGCTCCCAAAGATCAAAGGTGTTGAGTATACACCCCACTTTGCAGGACCACAAGGAATAGTTGGAACCATCCAATTTGTCTTCTTTGGGTATAAAAGGGAAAACAGACACCTAAATAGAGGGTATCAAGGAAAGCATCTTTACTTCAGATGGGGCCTTCACTTCAAATAAGGCCTATTGTGATAGATGAGCAGAAGAAGGATGGGTTCGAGGAGACTTCTCCTGTCATCGATAATCACGAAACTCCCAATAATCACATCTCTGCTCTGACGAGTGATGTGAGATAAGCTCCTCATCTGAGTCATCAAAGCCTTGAAATTGATAAGACATCTTCCAAATCTGCAATCACCCTGAAAGCTGTAACACAAAGAATGTCGCCTGAGGAAGAGAGAGGAAAAGCTGCCGCCACCTCACCAAATGATGTCGCCACCTCCTAAATGATGCTGCCTCCTCTTGTAGGGCTGCCGCCGCCTCCTATACAGCTGCGTTTGCAGCAAAACGCAAATTTTGGTACCAAAAAGCTGATGCCTTCTCCATTGAATGCTGCGATTGCAGCAAACATAAGGGTTAAAAACTGTGTTTGATGGTTTGGGGTCCTCTTGCAAAGGATCTCACCTCTGTGCTCTTGGTTAGGCTCTGATACCATGTGAATGCATGACGGAAGAACACGAGCACAGAGAGAGAGAGAGAGAGAAGGAAACAGAAATGAAGGAAGAAATATTGCACTGACTAAAGAGGAATGCTGAATACAATGATGAGGACTGATCAGTCCCTGCACGCAGCCTGGAGCGTCAGTGAGGCACCCAATCAGGCTGAGATGATGAGGGCAACACCAATGACGAAGAGTGTCAGAGAGGAGTGTGCTGAAGATAACATGTAAAAGAAGTGAGAGAGTGATCAATGAGGCGGCTATAAATAGCCAACAATCTGGCCGACTGCTGCAAGAGGTCCTAAATCTGGCCGACTGCAATAAATGCCCAAAAAATGACTGCATTAAAAAATGGGAAAAATAACGACAAAAATAACAAGCAATTATCGAGCAATCTCACACTCACCAGAGGTGGAAACTTCCTAACAGACTAGGGAAATGCACAAGAAATGTGCCTAAAATGGGAGAAATGCACGCTAAACTATTAGAGCTCCCATGTCTCTGTCAGACTCTAACAGGAGCTCACAACCAAGAGATGGCAGACTAACATGACTAAAGCAGGTAGGCTAACACTACATTCCATCCCCCTAAGACGAGAGCAAGACTGGATGTATATACTTGCTACTCTAGAATTGTTATTCACACAAGAATCCAAATATTGAGAAGCATACAAATACTTGAGTTAGCAAGGAGCATGAGGCCGTTCTTGGGAAATGAAACCCAAACATGTCTAGCAATTCCATAAGAAATAAAAAGATAAATATGAGTCTCAGCATTGTGATATAGAAGACATATCTACCACTAGAGATCTTGTGACCGTGTAGCATATCCCCTATCGGGGACCCCTAATAAGAAGCTTCCATATGTAAAGCTTCCCCTAGTAAGGAAGCTTAGACCTCCACAATTGAAGCAACCTTCACACCACTTAGCTTTACTATTCCTAGCAAACCAAACTTTAATTTCTTTCTCAATCACCCATCTCTTATCCTCAACCATCCTATGGTAAATTTGATTGGCTCATCATTTAAGAATATCATCTGGGCACACAAAAGCCCAATCGAACCATGGGGATGAAGGATAAAATGTGAGCAAAGGGAAATGCCGCCAAAGCTATTCCTCCAAGTTGTGGTCTAAGTCAACAAGTAGACTCCAACGATCCTAAAAGTCTTGATGAATACGACGGAAAAAATAAACCTCAAATTGACCAAGAATGACAACTTCTTGTACAGTATTCAAACCCACTCATGCCATCCTATTCAGCTTATCACATTCCATGTGCTTATCATGCCAATCAAGCAACCTGGATGTAGCCAAGACCTCAACTTACAATGTGTTGGCCTTCTTTCTAGAGCTAAGGGGACTCGAAGTAGTGAAGTAAAGGATCTCCTACCTGTTAGAGTCATCACCTGGACAGGCAAGCAGGCCACGCAAGTAGGCGCCATGTGGCAGGCAGTCCGCCAGCTACCATGTGGCAGCAGTCGGCTGCATTAATTGCAGCCGACCTGATTATTTTCTGCCATTATTTTCAGCCCATAAATAGGCTTCATATTCAGCAGCCTCAGTCAATTGTCTCTCACAAATTTCAAGCTGCAGATTGCAGAGATTGCTCTCAGGGCTGACGGAGACCAAGATCTTCGAGGTGGAGACATATACATATATTTTCTTTGCACCCGTGTATAATTCTGCATCCTTATACAGCATTCTTCACTGCAGATTTTCTGTGTTTCACTATCTCTTTCTCTCTCTCTTCTCTCTCTGTTCACTCTTTGTCTTGGTCATTCGCTTCCGCATTGCTTCACTTTGACATGGTATTAGAGCATTGAAGGACTGACCTAGGGTGGACCGATCTGAAGAGGGGATTTCAGCACAACACAAGGCTGAGTTTTCAGCGTTCAAGTGCAAGCAGGTGGGCTGCACATCAAAACAAGGCTGAGGCGAGAGTGGGCGTGGGTGTGCGAGAAAAGAGAAGATTTGCTGAAGTTGCTGCTGTTTTTTTTGCTGTTAGAGAAGGAAGAAGGCTGCGTTTTGGGCCTTCGTGTGCAGATTTTACCTTTTCACCGCCTCTGGTGGGTGAAGAAGGAGCGGGACGAGCGAAGCATAGCCTTAGCAGGCTGTATTTTCACAATCGGAGGGAGCTGCTCTTTGTGTTTTGTGCAAGCATTGTAGGTGAAGATGTCTTTTGAGGTCGAGACAGAGTTTCAAGCAATCATGGACTGGAAGGTGCCCATCTTGCCGGCTCTTCCTTCGAATCAAAAGCTCGATGGTGAGAACTACCGCATCTAGCGGGTTATGATGCTTGCCATATTGGAGTCCTATGATTTGGTGGAGCTTGTTACGGAGGCTATCGATCATCCTTCGCGTGACGATTCCCGCCTCTCTTCCAATGAGAAGGTGAAGTTGGCAAAGGCTCAAGCACATTGGGATAAACTCAATGCTTAAATTCGCTCGCTTTTATTTCTCTCATGTACTACAGTTGTTATCTCTCATATAGAGCATTTGACGGTGGCTAGGGAGATATAGCTAGAGTTGGATCAGATGTATAATCGGATGACCGTTAAGAAGCGACTCTCTTTGGAAGTGCAAATGTGGACCATTAGCGTCAATAAGTCATCATCCATGCGGGGGAGCATATCAACAAGCTAAGGCAACTTCAGATGCAGGTTCAAAACACAGGGTGAAGGTGGTCACTTCTAAAGACATGGCGATAACTCTCCTTTCACAGTTACCGCCACGCTTCAGTGGTTTTTATTCCGCCTTGATTGCTTCAGGGCAGTCTGAGACTCTTCGGTGGGAAGGTCTTGGACCAAGAGGGGCAATTGAAAGGAACCAATGCTTCGAAATCTAAGGCTTTGGTTGGTCAATCCTCTCAGAAGAAGGGGAAGGACCAAAAGAAGGAGGACAAAGACAAAAGGGTCTACTTGTCACATTTGTAGCAAAACAGATCATTGGAAGAAGGATTGCCCCAACAAGAAGAAGAAGGAGAAGGAGAAGAAGGAGAAATCTTCAAAGGATTCCGAAGCGGTGGCTACTCCCTCATCAACTGCTTTCCTCCATTTTGAGGTGGCTGAGGATTCGACCCTGATGGCTTCTGATGCTGTATCGATGGCCCCATGCACTCGAGAGTGGATTATTGACAATGGTGTCTCTTGGCAAATGACTCCTTCCACAAGTGTTACTCATTTGCGACCTTCTCATGGTTAGATTCTCATTGGAGATAGTTCGTATGTTCCTATTCAAGGACAGGGCAACATGCATCTTATTCCAGATGGGCGTGGTGGTGGCCATGCATCCAAGGTACTTTATGTGTCGGCTTTGGGATATCATCTTCTCTCAGCCTTTTGGTCGAATTTGATGTGGATTCTTTTCCGATTCTTAATCGAGGATCAAGACAAGTTCTTTCTTCAGGTTATGAGGAGAATGGAGTCTACAAGTTGCGATCTTCTTCTGCCTTGACTTCTCTTCTTCTTACCTCTCAAACCCTGTCCAAGCTTTGGCATGCTCGGTTTGGCCACCTCAATTATGATTATCTTCGGAAGGCGTCTAAGGACCAGTTTGTTTGAGATTTGCCCAATATTGTGGTGAGTCAGCAGCCTTGTGTATCCTATATTCGTGGAAAAGCAAACTTGTGATGTTGTTCCCAACAAGGCTTCGAGGCAGTCTTCAGCACCCTTGGAGCTTGTTTCTACCAATCTTTGTGGACCGACGAGGACGGAATCCCTTCGAGGGAGCTTGTATTTCATGCTCATTGTAGATGATTACAACAATATGACATGGGCCTATTTCTTGAAGTTGAAGTCGGCGGCTTTCTCCAACTTTAAAGATCAATTGCTCTTTGAGGAGAATCAATCGGGGCGGAAGCTAAAGACCTTACGATCGGATAAGGGTGAAGAATTTGTTTCTAATGAGTTTGCTCAGTTTTGTGCATGTCGTTGTATTCACCAGGAGTTTGCCAATACAAACACCCCTCAAGAGAATAGCATCTTGGAGCGGAAGAATTGTAGTGTGTCGAGATGGCCCGGAGCATCGCCAAACATCTCAATGTCTATGGGCTGAGGCTGTGGCTACTGCGGTTCACATCCTTAATCGTTTCCCTACTTCCGCTATTGTTGGTATAACTCCTTATGAGGCGTACTTTGGGTCAAAGCCAAATGTTTCTTATTTTAGGCTTTTTGGGTGTGATGCTTATGTTCATATCTCAAAGACACAACGTGACAAATTTGAAGTGACTTCCAAAAGACAGGTGTTTGTGGGCTATAGCTCGTAATTTCAAGGCTACCGACTATATGACCCTGTAAAGCGAGAAGTCTACACGAGCCCTGACATTCGGTTCATGGAACTTCCAGCCCCGAAGGGGGGTGAGGACCACCCTGTACTTGGAGATCCCTCTTGAGCCCCTGTCTCTTGAGGACTCTTCTTCAGATAAGGAGCCTGGTTCCCAGCCACCAGATTCACCGATTGGTCCTCCGTTATCAGTGAACCTTCCTGAAACTTGAGTAGATGGAGAACGCCGAGGCGAGATCCGGCCTCCTCCTCGTTGGGCCCATGACACGCTACGAGATTCAGGGATCGAGGGGGTTCCTAAGGAGTTGCAATGGACCGCAGAGGTCACGAAGGCACAGGCACATACTATGGAGCTTGTTTGCTCTAACTATTGTTTGATGTCCAGTGTTATACAGGATAGAGAGCCTACCTCAGTGAAGGAGGCTTTACAATCTGATCATTGGCGGAAAGCGATGGAAACCAAGTTCGAGGCTATTGAGTGGAATGGCACTTGGTTCCTTGTGCCTCGTCCCTCTCATAAGCAAGTGATTGGTGTCAAATGGGTCTTCAAGACCAAGTACCATAGTGATGACTCTTTGGACAAGCACAAGGCTCGCCTTGTTGCTAAAGGTTTTGCTCAGCTCCCAAGTGTTGATTTCCATGATACTTTTGCCCCTACTGCTCGTATGGCAGCTATCTGTGTTGTTCTTGCCTTAGCTGGTCATAGGAGATAGCCCGTCTTTCAGTTGGATGTGAAGTCGGCCGCCGACCTTCTTGAACGATGATTTGAAGGAGGAGATCTATGTAGAGCAACCTCCTGGCTTTGGTTCCTCAGATGGGTAGGTTTACAAGTTGAAGAAGGCCTTGTATGGCTTGAAGCAGGTTCTGCGTGCTTGGAACGAGAAGATTGATTCGTTTCTCCAAGCAAAGTTGGGATACCGGTGCTCTAGGGCTGATCTGCAGCTTTATGTGCACACTTCCGAGGATGGTCGTGTATTGTTTGTTTTGTATGTTAATGACTTGATTGTTACAGGTGACCATGCCCAAAAGGTCGAAGACACGAAGGCAGCTTTACATCAAGATTTATCAAACTCAGAGGGGGATTTTCATCTCTCAACAGAGATATATATAAGAGCTCTTGGTGACTTTTGAGATGGAGGATTGTCGGACCATTTCTACTCTTATGGATCCAAACTAGAAGGCCACTTCAAACTCAGATTCTCCTTTGGCAGATGCGACCTACTTCCGCCAGCTCCTTGGATCGTTGATTTGACTCCTCAACCCATGGGTTGATCTATGTTTTGTTGTAGGTCTCTTGGCTGGGTTCATGAGTGCACCTAAGCAGTTGCATTAGCAGGCTACTCAGAGGATATTACAGTTTCTGAGGGGGACTTCCGACCTAGGGATTTCCTATCCAGCAGGTACAGGTGCTTCCAATCTTGTTCTTGCAGGTTGGAATTCAAATTGGGCTGGCGATATGGACCAAAGGCAATCTACTATAGGTTATTGTTTTACCTTGGGTACTGGTGCTATCTGCTATCTCTTGGAGTAGCAAGAAGCAGCCCACCGTAGCCCTATCTTCAGCTGAGGCAAAGTATCCGGCCGTGTCTTCTACCACATGTGAGACTGTGTGGCAGGGCCACGCAAGCAGGCGCCACATGGCAGGCAGTCGGCCAGCTGCCGTGTGGCAGCAGTTGGACTGCAGCAGTAGACGACTGCATTAATTGCAGTCAACCTGATTATTTTCTGCCATTATTTTCAGCCTATAAATAGACTTTGTATTCAGCAGCCTCAGTCAGTTGTCTCTCATAGATTTCAGGCTGCAGATTGCAGAGATCGCTCTCCGGGCTGACGGAGACCAAGATCTTCAAGGTGGAGACATACGCAGATATTCTCTCTGCACCCGTGTATAATTCTGCATCCTTATACAGCATTCTTCACTACAGATTTTCTGTGTTTCACTGTCTCTTTCTCTCTCTCTCTTCTCTCTCTGTTCACTCTGTCTTGGTCATTCGCTTCCGCATTGCTTCACTCTGACACTACCAAGAGGCAATCTAGTGTGCAAGAAGAGACTGTAGCATCTTGGCTATTTGAGTTGAATTCACAACATGCCACCAAGAGGCATGGATTCTAGTGCGACCATGTGAGATGTCAATTCCTCAAGAAACACCGTACCAATGTCTATCTAAGGATGATGTTGCTCACATAAGGACTGTAATGGGACCATCTGCAAAGCTATCATATGAATCTTAACATCCACCAAGGCAATACTGCCCAAACAATTCAGCATGGTTAACATATTGCCAAGAGACCCATATCTAACCCAAACAATTTTCCTCCTTTTTCCATGGTATAAAACAAATTGTATGCACCAATTCTTGCAATGACTTCTTTGTCCAAGAAAGTAAAGGCAAGAACTAGGAGATCATACTTATCATCACTATTGGTGCAACTTTCAATCATACCTATAGAGACCAACCTTGAGATTTCCAATACATAAACTAGTCATGAATGCATGACCACATCCAATCTAGCAATGCTCAACTGGCCACATCCACTCGGATGGAATAACTCAAGTGTCTAGTGATTTTTCTTTGAGAAACAATCCCATCCTACCAACCCACTGATGAGAATATATTGATAAGAACACAATGCATTGATGTTGAAGCTCAAGACAAGACCAAAGAATCTCTAGACTTACCAACCGTGAGAAATATAAATGAATCTTTTGTAAGCCAATATTTTCATCAATCACTAGCTTATCCAATAGAGAGAGCATTGGATGAGTCACCAATGCAAACAAAGAGGGGTTTGTTAAGCTAAAAATGCATTAGCCTAACTTAAACAACCTAAAACATGCTTAACTAATGAACAAAACTACTTATTTTAAAAAGAAACACAATTCTAGAGAGTTACTTTGTTCCACATGCAAAACCCTAATTTGGGTGCCCCAAACTTTCCATAAATGGGCATGCAGCCCACCACTCTCCCTTAATCTCGTTTTTGTAGGCTTCAAGAGCCATATCTTTGCTGCCCATACCCCGTTTGAAAAGGACATTGTAGTCAGAGCTTCCCCTAGCCATCTGCTACCATCTAGCACCTGATTCCAGCCTTCGCCACTTGTCTACAATGTCACCTAGTACCCTGGAGCTATCGCCTACTGTCTGAGTATTGCATTTGATGCTGACATTAACATCTAGTGTTGTCACCACCAATCTCGAGCTAATGCCTAATCTTCTCTCCTCCACAAGCTGCGTTTTCACCTAACAACTGTTTTCACCCAATTTTTCTCTCTCCTCAGGTACCTACGTTTTTAGTCTTTCTCTCTCCTGCACTGCCGTCTGCATTAAATCCAGCCTTCCTTGGCTGGGTTTACTGGTGTTCCGCACACAAAGGTTGCCTTTGCTATGATTCAGGATCTATTTGGAATACGACACTCTCTACAACTCATAACCTCTACCTTGATTCAAGAGATACAAGAGTTGGAGGTTCAATATTCACTGCATAGTTTGTTTGTTGCATGAGCACTATATATTTATTATTCATTCACTTTATTATTCATGGTGTTTACTATCTCTTAGTCATCCTAACCCTAACCCTAACTATGTTTTGTGTTTATTAGTCTATGCTATGTCATACAATATGTGTTGAGTTTTTGTGTTTAGAGCATTTCTTCACATGGTTTCAGAGCTAAGTACTCTCTGAGAAACCTTGACCTTTGATTGGAAAGCTCATTCACAAAAGCAAGAACAACTAAAGAAGCTGATGACTTCAAACACATTCACAACACCTCTCCAATCTCCACAGCCGAACATGGACAAAGACAATCAAGAGTGGACCTCTCAACTTGCTATTGCCCAATCTAACATGGGCAGAGAACCATCGGACTACCATGGAGTCCACAAACCATATCAAATTTCTGCCGCTAAGTATGATCTCATCCTTATGCATAGGGCTCAACAAGAGGTTGAAGAAAAGCCTAAGTTTTCTCCTTTAGATTTGGTGCATAGAACTAATGATCTTGCAGGACCTTCAAAATCTCCGCTACGAATTGGCCATCAGCAAGTGAAACCTGGCTCAAATTACACATCACTTCCACAATACTTCTTTTCTCCAATGCCAAGTACAAACCTTATTATTTCAGATCCTATGCCAACTAATTCTACATTTTTTGTTGGATCGAGAGATGCTCATCAAGAAGGGACTCCTCAAAACAAACTTTGGTTTGTGAGTAATAAGGAAGACAAGTACTTCTTTATGAATTCAAAACTAGGTAAGAAGCTAAAAGAAGAACTTGTAAGTATTCCGTCCCTTCCTTTCCCTTCAAATGATTTTATTCTCATGGTCAATATGGAGGAGGTGCATCTTCATCTAATGCATTCAATGGATAAAAGGAACCAACCATATTTCCCACAACAACATCCATCACAAATCCATTTGGGCTCCCACCCATCCCTCCCTCATCTTCCGTTGCACCTTCCCTTCCCCTTCCATTAAGTGCACCACATTATCTACCACACACCACACCAAGGGGTTCTGCACATTTAGGCACACCCTTTAGGACCTCTACATATCCGCTTTCAAGTGGTGTCTCTATGACAAAGGCTTGACCTCCCACACACACACTTTCGAGTTATCCCTCTAGGAGTGCATCCCAAACATACTCGAGTGTGAATCGCTTGGTATCGTAGTTTGCCTCTATGGCATTACCTAGTGGACCATCTGATCATTATGTTGTGCCTCAGTCGACATTTAGACAAGGCTATCTTGTCCTAGTGTCTCCACCTACACCTACGGTATCATACAGACCTATGTCCATTTCAATACCTCTGCAACAATCAACACTCACTAGATATCAACAACCTATTTCTACCTATCCATCTTTACCCCCTCCTCCTTATCCACCACCACCACCATCATATCCTCCATCTTATCCCATCTATACATCTTCATAGACACCTCATGGTTACTTTTAATGACAAAACTCCTTTCAACGGGTCAAACTACACAACTTGGTCAAAGTTGATGAGGCATGTCTTAAGACTCTCAGAACCTATGGGATTTAGTGCATGGGTTGAAACCCCAACCTGATCTCGCTCTTGTTCCAAACAAGGTCGTCCACTCATGGAAGGCTCGTATCGCCTTAGCTATTGTCGAGCTTATACAGGACTTATTGCCTGAGTTTCACTCTCAACTTCAGCATTTCGACTTAGCATCTAAGCGTTGGGCACACTTGACTGACCGCTATGTGAATCAAGATAGGACCCTTCGCATCAATTTGGATCATGAGCTCCAAAACTTCAAAATAACAAACAAGGATGACTTGAAAGTCAAGTTGGCTAAGTATCGGTGTCTCCTCGCCGAGTTCTCAACCATGGGGGCTCCTAAGTTCTTTGACAATCAAGTTATACCCTATTCCTTAAAAAGTTGCCAAGAAAATATTTCCATTTTGTGCAACAGGTGATTTTACAACCTCAGATGCCCACATTTTATGAGTTTGAGTGTCAGCTGTTGAGTTACGCATGATAATTCGATCAATTTCATAACACGTTCTCGATAGAGAGGGCTCTAGTTGCATCTTCTCAGAGGGGGCCATACGCTAAGGGCAAACAAAACTCAAATCAAAATCACAATCAAAACTAGACTAGTGAATCCCAAGGAACCACTCAATCTTCTCTCAAACCTAGATGGTAGAATGTACCTAAGAAGAATAGGTATTATCAACATTGTCAAAAGGCTGGCCATTATGACGACGAGTGCCAATCTAAGGCAAGAGGCACACAACCAAAATCCAATAATCAGACCCTCGCACCCCAATTGGGTAACCCCCAACAAGGAAAGCAAGGTGGTGGCAACCCTCAACAGAGGTAGTGGCAAGGCCAAACCCATATTGCCACCGGTCAGTCATCACAGCCAATGAACTAAACTCCAGAGGGTTTATCTAATTGTTCTGCAAAGGCCCACATCGTCTCCTTACAAACATCGGATGCGAGTCTTGTTCACATCTGCAATTAACTCTTGATGAGATGCCTGCAGAGGCCCAATCGTCACAGCCAAGCACTTCAACACCTATTTGGCTTGTGGATAGTGGAGCTACCTATCACATGACTCCTAGAGCAAACATTTTCATTTCTTGAGCTCCTACAACCTAGAGTGTTTGTGCAAGAAACAACTTCTCGGAAGTCAAGATTCAAGCCTAGGATCGTGTCATTTTTCCCATTGACCTGGGTCCAAATCTCGCTTCACTATAGATGATGTCTATAATGTCCCCCAGCTTGGAGTGAACTTGTTGCCCATTCAACAGCTTTGCCAGTTGGAGCGAGCAGTTTTCTTCACTGCAAACACAGTCAAGGTCCTAGACTCTCAATCTAGTTTAGTAATTGCTCGCAGTAAGACACAGCCTAATGGCCTTCACCACATGATACACTTTCTTACCAAGCTGAGTGCCAATGATTCGGAGCTCCATCGCTTCCATGCTTTAGCTACCACACAAGAGCCCACAAACTCTAAGCGCCTTTGGCATTTTCACTTAGGCCATCTTGGCTACATTTTCAAGGGATGGTTGAGGGCCATCCAAGCCTAAAACTTCTCAAGAGGTTTGTAAAGCATATCAACTAGGTAAGCAACATCATATACCCTTTTGTCAACAATCTATCACTCATGCTGCGGAACCCCTTAGGTTCATTCATGTCGATCTTTGTAGTCCCGCATCCACTGCTGCCTTGAACAGCGCACTGATTTCTTTTTGATAGTGGATGATTTCACTAGATACATGTGGGTGTACTTCCTCAAGCACAAGTCCGATGCTTCACTTATTTTAGTGCTTGGATGTTGCTAGTTCACAACCAGACTGGTTGTAGTGTGGGTACTATAAGGAGTGATCCTGGTGGCAAGTTTACCTCCCACGAGTTTTCTGAGTAGAGCAGGGCATTGCACACCAACTCACCTCTACTAACTCCCTTACACAAAATGGAGTCGTAGAGTGTAGGAACCAAACAGTCCTAAATATGGCATGCTCTATGCTATTTGCAGCAGAGTTCCCTGAGCGCATTTGGATTGAGGTTGTTAGCATGTCACTAAACATCCTCAGTTGTTGTCCGACTATGGAGGTCCCTAAAAAGACTCTGTACGAGGCATTTTTTGGCTTTGCTCTATTATTTCTTACTTCAAAGTTTTCAGTAGTCGTGCTTATACGCACACTCCTAATGACAAGATCGGAAAGCTCACCCCTCAAGCAGATCCCTTGATCTTTGTGGGCTATTCTTTCGAAGCGAAAGCATATCGTTTGTTCAACCCTCAACGAACAAGGTGATTGTTAGAAGGGATGTCATCTTTGATGAGAGGGACATAGTGCAGTCCTCTGCAATGGACACTTCGTCCTCACCTTCACTCGCATCATTTGCGATCGTGCCTATTGAGCCGGGTCTACTATGTGCCCTTGACCTTCCTACAAATACTTCAGCTCTCACATCTCCTCTATGATACCCGTTACCTCGCTAGTACCAACAAACTATGCGGGATTTGGGGATCCTTCCACTAGATTTCACTCCTAAGAGCCCTAGAATGTCTACTCGGCTTGCCCCTCAAGCTTCATATGTATCATTGTTTAAAGCTGATTACATTGCACATTCTGAATCGGATAGTTGGCAGGAGGCTCTCTGTCCGATGATCAAAAGAAGAAGACTATGAAGCCAGAAGAAACAGTCAGAATGAAATGTCCGATGACTCAGAAGAAGAAGACTATGAAGCCAGAAGAAACAGTCAGCATGAGTGAGCACGAGTGATTCCTTTCACCTCCCAACATTGCCTAGTATATTGCTGGCCAGACCATCGTGATCCAATTGCCAGCCGTCAAACCTTGGTGAGTCCTACTATTCTTGGACTCTTTTTAGTACTAGGCTCCCCTTAACCCCGTTCGGGCGCCTAAGAGCCCGAACGGTCATCCTCACGCGTGTTCCCCATGATTTACCTTAATGTCACATTCAATGTCACTTTAATGTCACATTCAATATTTGCGACCTTAATGTCACATTGAATATCACTTTAATGTTACATTAATGTCACATTTCCTTCCCCTTAAGAATTGGTTTCGTCCTCGAAAACGATATTTGGAAGGTCTAACTGTAAATCGGGAAACCTTTTCTTTAAAGTATTTACTCGCTCCCATGTTGAGCTTTCTTCTGAACAATCTTTCCACTTAACCAAACATTCTTGATAAATAGTATTCCTCGTTCGTCTATTACGAACATTTAATATTCTTTCTGGTTCATGTGGATTAGATTGGTCATTGAATAGCTCCTCAATGGCATCATTTAAGATTAGATTATCCAAATCACCCAGCTTCTTCCTTAATTTACTTACATGAAAAACTGGATGTATTTTACTACCAGCAGGTAGTTGGAGCTTGTAAGCCAATTCTCCCACCTTTTTAAGTATTATGAAAGGACCACAATACCTTGGTGAAAGCTTTGGACATTGTCCCTTTTTCATAGTTTTAGTTTGTTCAGGCACCTTAAGATAGACCAATTCTCCTTCTTCAAAGGAGATGTCTCTTCGGTGAGGATCTGCATATGCTCTAGCTCGATTTTGAGCCTTTTTAATATTTTCTTGAGCAAATTTTAACATACTATTCATATCCTCCAAAAAGTCTTTAGCTGCCTGAACCTTTTCCTTATGCAGCCCTACTGCAAAAGGAGCTTTGGGCTGAAACCCATACATTAACATAAATGGACTATATCCAGTGGAAGAGTGCTTGGCACTGTTATATGCAAACTCTGCTATCGGTAAATACTCTTCCCAATTAGTTTGCCTTTTACTTACATATGCCCTAAGCGTATCTTCAAGGATTTGGTTAACCCTTTCAGTTTGCCCATCTGTTAGCGGATGATCCGCCGTACTCATGCTAAGTTTAGTATCCAATTTCCTAAATACCGCACGCCAAAATTGGCTATCAAATTTTCTGTCCCAATCAGAAACTATATTTGCCGGAAGGCCATACAATCGGTATATGTTCTCTACGAACAATCTAGCCAATTCTGGTGTTTTAACATCAGTTGAAGTTGGAATGAACCTAGCCATTTTGGTTAACCTATCCACAATCACCCACACAGAGTCGTGCCCCCTTTGTGTTCTGGGTAAAGCAACAATAAAGTCCATGGAGATACTCTTCCATTTTCCCGAAGGAATCTCTAGTGGATGGAGAAGTCCCCCCATTTTCAATCTTTCAGCTTTATTAACCTGGCATTTATTACATTTGACCACATAGTCAAGGACGTCCTTATTCATTCCAGGCCAATAGAACTGCCTTTTAATAAGACTATAAGTCTTATTAACTCCTGGATGTCCCGTGCTAGGGGTATCATGACACTCAAAGAGTATCTGGCGCCTTATTTCTATATCTTTCGGGACACATACCCTACCCTTGTAGAGTAAATAACCATTATCAATGGTAAAATTCTTCCACTTGAATCCAGTTTGAGCAACCCCTGATGCTCCATTTCCTTGTTGAATATCCTCAGATATTCCTTCCTCAGTAGAAGCACTTTCAGTTGGATCCCCATTTTTTATTGCTTTCCATATGTTGGAATATGCCGGATCAACCTGGCATTTTCCTTTTAAAGATTCAAGCAAGTTGGAAGTGAACTGAGTAAAACTCAATTCATTAATGATAGGCATTCTGCTGAGTGCATCAGCTACTATATTATACTTTCCTTTTCTATATCTTATCTCATAGTCGAACTCTTGAAGGAGTTCGGCCCATCTGGCTTGACGCCCGTGTAAATCCGGTTGATCACTAAGCCACTTAATGCTTTCATGATCCGATAAAATCAAAAGTTTGGCACCGTACAGATAGTGCCTCCATTTCTTCATTGCATGTACTATTGCATACAGCTCCCTCTCATAAACAGAATAATTCTGTTTTGCAGGATCTAATTTCTTGCTTTCAAAAGCAACCAGTCGACCTTCTTGTAATAAGACCGCGCCTATCGCCTTATCACTGGCATCAGCTTCAACCACAAATGGTTTATTGGGATCCACTATTAATAGTACTGGAGCTATAGCAATAGCTACCTTAAGTTTTTGAAAACTTTCATTTTGGTATATTCCCCAATTAAAACTTTTTCCTTTCCCTTTAAGTTGGTCAGTCATTGGAACAGCTATTTTGGCATAATCTCGAATGAATCTACGATAAAATCCAAATAAACCTAGGAAGATCTCCAGCTCTTCCAGGTTCCTTGGAGGTGGCCATTCAATAATTGCCCTTACTTTTTCTGGATCCATGTTGATTCCCTCTTTCGAGATTATATGTCCAAGATATTTGACCTCTTGTGCAAAGAATTCACATTTAGTTTTCTTCGCATAAAGGGAATGTGTTCTTAACAGTTGGAATACTAATTGTAAGTGTTCCAAATGTTCTTCTTTTGATTTACTAAAGATCAAGATATCATCCAACAAGACTACTACAAAATGTCCTAGATAGGGCCATAAAACACTATTCATCAGCTTCATAAAGGTAGCTGGTGCATTAGTGAGGCCAAAAGGCATCACCAAAAAATCATAATGCGTGTATCTAGTACGAAATGCTGTCTTGGGAACATCTTGTGCCTTAATTCTTACTTGGTGATAACCTGATCTTAAATCTATTTTTGTGAAGAATTTTGCCCCTTGCAATTGATCAAAAAGATCTTCCATTCTGGGCATAGGAAATTTATTCTTCACCGTTATTTTATTAAGTGCTCTATAGTCAACACAAAGTCGCATAGAACCATCTTTTTTCTTTATCAATAAAATTGGTGAAGCCCAAGGTGAATTACTGGGTTGTATAAACCCTTTATCAAGGTAATCCTTAATTTGTCTTTCAACTTCTTGATGTTGTGTTTCACTTAACCTATACGGTGGTTTAGAAATAGGGTGTGTATCCCTATTTATGTCAATTGGGTGATTTATATCAACCCTATCTGGTGGAAGGCCACTTGGTAAATCAGAAGGAAACACATCTTTAAAATCATCTAACAAACTACTTAATTCATTATTAACATTCAACTCACAAACATAAGAAAATTGTTGCTTTATATTACAGAAAGTAAAAGTGTTCTGTATAGGAAGAGACCATAACATATATACCTCACAAACTTCCTTCTTTATCAGCTTCTGAACTTCAGTAGAACACAGCAAAGGATTATCAGATACTTCATGTTCACCTTGAATGACAAAAGTCTTACCATCCCTTTCAAATTCCAGTGTATTATGGTGATAACTACGTTTTAAGGATGGTTCCAATCCCCATAGCCACTCCCTCCCTAGAGCAATATCAGCTCTTTCCATGTTCATAATTTGGAAATCAAGTTTATCTTTATATCCTTGAATCTCAATTTCCAAATTGGATACCATTGTATCCCATATTTTATTGTCTTGGCCTTGCATCATACAAACAACATATTGATGCCCACTCTTTTGTTGGGGAAGTTTCAATTTTTTGACAAGTGCATAATTTATAAAATTATGTATTGCAGAGTCATCAATCATGACTCTAACCCTCTTTCCAGCTATCAATCCATGTACTCTAAGTAAATCATGTGGCCCAAAGGTAGACTGCCACATAGAAGTTGACATGCAACACTTATGTTGTACATCCATGTGCAAGACCTCTAAAGATTTGTACTTTTCATGCCCCTTTAATTCTAAGGTCTGCACTACATGGATTTGTTTTTCTTTTCCCTTGCCCTTGTCCTTATCCTTTCCTTTGTCTTCCCCCTTTTTCTTTTGAGGGCAATTCCAAGCAGCATGGTTAGGGGATAGGCAATTGAAACACAACTTTTCTTTTTTGGCCTTATCAAAGTCATCAGGACTTTGGCATCACATATGGTTTCTTTTCAAAAGGTTGTTTTTTACCCTTAAAGAATGGCATTTTCCTTTTCAATTTGCCCACAAATTTTGAGGTTTCCAATTCCTTGGACTTGGGCTCCGTATCAGTGAGACTAGTGAGGGGGTTTCATATCCTTTAGAACTGGATTATCCCTCAATTTATGGTGGGGTTCCTTAGGATCTCGCATAGTCACATCTAAATCTTTCGACGAAGATGGGACATCCGAGATTTCTATCTTATTTTTATCTCTTTCTAAATATAAAGTTAATTGAGATTTTATTTTAGTGAGTGTTTGGGTTAAAAATTCCATTTGAACCCCCTGAGCTTGCACACGAGCAGTAAGATCATCAAATTGCTCTCGTGTAGCAAAAAATTCTTCCCACTGTTCTTCTTGCATTTCTGGTTCATGGGGATCTACCATAGGGTGGTCCCCAGAACTAGAACCTTCCATTACTCTCTCTTTCCCTTTTTCTGCCATTAATACACTAGAATTGGAAAGCAAAGATAAGAAATTTGCATACAAAGTAAAGTACTTCCCTGATTTTAATGGCACGCAGTTGTTGCTGGTTTGTAAATAAACCCGAAGAGTAAGGAATAAATTTTATCGCCCGAACAAAGTCGGTCACGCAAGAAATGGAGCTTCTTTGTAGAAATGACTAGTATTCAGCCCCCTTCTTTAATAATCACGCAGGCCATCAATGCCCCTTTCCTGAACTTGCTCTCTGCTGAGCTTGTACTTCTGATGCAAGTGCAGTCGAGGCTGATAGGAAAAATTCCAAACGCGCAGTTGACTGATCAGACACACATCAAAAAATAGCTTCAGCTTCAGCCTGCGAAAAGAGAAAAGAATGTGTGATCCGTTGGTGCGTTCACGGACGGGTGTGGACCAAGATTCGGCGGCGCATGATCCAACCTACGGCATTCCGTGTAAAAGGTAGCTTCCCCGCCATAAAATTTCGTAGATAATCGTCACGTCAAGTTTTACGTGACGTGTCACCAAGCGTTTTTAATCAGCAGCTTCACGGGTCCTTAACGGGTTGACGAGACAAAACCCGTCGACTGGAATGGATAGCAGAACGACTGAAAATCCGTCAACTGACCCGTCGATTAAAATGAATAGCAAAATGACTGAAACCCGTCGACTGCCTTTTCGTTGAAGGACTCCACAAATCCACACGACTAAACCTGTCAGCTCTGATACCAATGTCCGATGACTTAGAAGAAGAAGACTATGAAGCCAGAAGAAACAGTCAGAATGAAATGTCCGATGACTCAAAAGAAGAAGACTATGAAGCCAGAAGAAACAGTCAGAATGAGTGAGCACGAGTGATTCCTTTCACCTCCCAACCTTGCCTAGTATATTGCTGGCCAGACCATCGTGATCCAATTGCCAGCCGTCAAACCTTGGTGAGTCCTACTATTCTTGGACTCTTTTTAGTACTAGGCTCCCCTTAACCAAGTCCCATTGCGATCAATACTATCCGGTTCCTTTTTTGTGGCCTCATGCCATAGAGGGTCCAAGGGAGTGTGACATTAATGTAACATTAAAGTGATATTTAATGTGACATTAAGGTCACAAATATTGAATGTGACATTAAAGTGACATTTAATGTGGACATTGGTGGATCGTTCTCGTCCACAAGCCGGTCATCAAAACAAAGTGGATTTTTAGAACCAAGCTAAAGGCTCATGATACTTTAGAGAAATAAAAGGCTTGTCTTGTAGTGCAAGGTTTCAAGCAAAAGCATGGCATTGACTATGAGGAAACCTTCGCATCTACTGCTCAGTTGACATTATTTCATCTGTTGATTTTGCTCTCTACTCACCACAATTGGCCAATCTATCAAATAGGCATCAAATGTGCCTTTCTCAATGGTTATTTGGAGGAAGAAGTCTATGTGGAGCAGCCTCCTGGCTTTTCTTCCGCTATCCAAATTGACAAGATATTCCACTTGCGAAAAGCTCTTTATGGGCTGAAGCAAGCACCAAGGTCTTGATACCACAAGATGAACAAGTTCTTACAGACTCATGGCTACCATTCTACCCCCTATGATCCAAATCTATATGTGCACACCACTAGCATGGGGGTCAGCCATATCTTGCTATATGTTGATGATATATTACTCATTGGCTCAACTTCTGCGACTCTCGCAACAATTAAGACGCAACTTTGCTCTACTTTTGAGATGACCAACTTAGGTCTATTGTCTTATTTCTTGGGGATGAAGATTGTTAGATCCAAGGGAAGTATCTTTCTGTCACAGCAGTACGCCCTACAACTGGTGGACCAGTATTACAGTGATCAAACACGGCCAACGGCCACACCTCTAGATCCCACTGTCCATCTGCACAAGGATACCTTGGGTCAATCTTTTGATGCTCATACCTATCGTTCTATTGCAGGGAAATTACTATGGTTGATCAAATCTTGCACTCTCAGTTAGTTTGCTTAGTCAATATTTTAGTACACCTAGAATGTCTCATTGGATTGCTTGTCTTCGTATATTAAGATATTTAAGGTGTACCTATAATTATGGACTAACTTATGGTGATGGCTTATGTTTACAAGGGTATACTAATTCTAACTGGTGGACAGGCGATCCTGACACCCGGCGTTCCCATAGAGGCTACCTCTACACCTTAGGTATCGCACCCATTTCTTGGGCTAGCCATAAGTAAAAGATGGTGGCAGCTTCCATAGCTAAGGCAAAGTATCGGGCCATAGTGACAGGAAATGGCCGGAACGGCCCCCGGGCACGTGGAATTGCCGTCCCCGGCATGTATCCGTCGCGGACCGCGTTTCCAAATGATGGAACGTTCCCTGTTCCGTTTCAGACAGGGAGCGCAGCAGGGAACGCATTCCCTACTGCATTCCCTGTCTGAAACGGGACAAGGAACGCCACGTGGCAAAAATTACCTACGACCGGCCGCCCGCATTCTGTTTCCGCCTGCGCCCAGTTCTCCTGCGTCCTGCTCCCGCCTGCTTCTGCTTGCACCCAGTCCTGGCCTCCTTCCTGCTCCCGCCTACATCCTGCTCCCGCCTGCATCCTGCCCCCAGGCCCCAAGGCCCAGCCATCTTCTTTCTCGTCCTTCTTCTTCTTTCTTCTCTTCCCTCTCTTCCTTCTTCTTCTTTCTCTTCTTTCTCCTCCCACCTCCAACCTCTTCCTTCTCTTCCTTCTTCTTCTTTCTCTTCTTCCTTCTACCTTCTCTTCACTTCTCCCTTCTCTTCTTCCTTCTTCCATGAACCTTCTTCTTCTCCTCCCTTCTCTCCCTTTCCCTTCTCTCTCGACTCTTGAGTGAGTCTTGACTCTTGAGCCTTCTCCCTTCTCTCGAGCCTTCAATAATCAATTTTCAGCCTTCAATTTTTCCTTCTCTCGACTCTTGAACCTAAGACCTTCAATTTTCAGCCTTAAATCATAAATGGTTTCATCTTCCTGCCCCGCTCGTCGGGTTAGTGGTCGAGGAAGAAGGTCTGATGATTGGTCATGATGGGAAGAAGTAAATGCTGACCGCCCTTTGAGTGGTGGAGGATCTCGACCATGGACTTGCAAGCTTTGCCCATACAAGCGAACTAGTGGAGCAAACAAGGTAATCCATTGAGCCGAGCATTTGTATTTCAAATTTTTATTGATTTTAATTTTTCAAAGTTACTTAAATATTAGAATATGGACTACCAATTGCCACTTGTTCCATTTTAATATTTATGCATAATCAGGTCCGAGCTCATCTCCTACATGAGCCAAATTCAGAGGTGCAGTTTTGTCCAAATGTGACCTTGGAGAAGCAAAGGGAGCTTCGTGACCGTGTAGCAGGTCAACAAGCTTATCTTGCATCTAGACCACGACGTGTTGCAGTTGACCCTACAACTTTTGTGACACCATTCCCATCAGATGTATCTAGAGCAGGGTCAGTATCAAGAAGTGCTACCTCCACACCTACTGTAGGCATTGCATCGGCCATGGCATCAACAACGCCACATGTTGCACGTAGACAAAGCACACTTGATGCTAGTTGGGATCCCAAGAAGAAGGAAGAGGTGGATACATCAGTGGCACACTTTTTTTATCATGACCACATTCAATTTCATGCAGCCAGGTCAGAGTATTTTAAATTGATGTGCAAGAAGATTGGTGAGTATGGCCCTTCGTATGTACCTCCATCATCAGAGACCTTACGCACCACTTTGCTCGACAAGTTAAAGCGGCTTGTTGAGCAAGCAGCAGTGACTAGAAAGAGCATGTGGACTAAAAATGGAGTTTCCTTGATTGTTGATGGTTGAAGTGATACACGCAAGCGATCCATTCATGATATGGTTGCTTATTCTCGTGGGGAAATGTATTTTATATCTTCACATGATGCATCGGGGACAGGAAAGTCAGCAGATGTACTTGCAGCACAGTGGGTTACAGGTGTTGAGCTTATTGGCCCATGGGATTTGTTGCAGATGGAGAGCCTACAAATAGGGCAGCAGGTGCTATTATTCACGGATATTATCCGCATATCACAGTTTTATCTTGTATGGCTCATTGCTTGAACAACCTACTAAAGGATATTGGTAACCTGTCATGGATTGCACCTGTCATAGAGCAAGGAGCTCAAATGGTTAGCTTTGTTTTGAATCACCAGTTTCTTCACCATCACTTCTCTTTGCGGTCGAAGAAGACACTTTTAAAATACTCTGATACCACATTTGCCTTTAACTTCTTGATGCTAGGCAAGTTAAAAGAATGCAGTGGTGCCTTGAGGCAGTTATTTCTTAGTGATGAGTTTACCTCATCAACATTGGCAGATACTCCTACAAGTATCTTATGCTTAGAGAAAGCAAATAACTCCACTTTTTGGGATGATGTAAAGCGGATAGATGCTATGGTATCACCCATTGTACATTTATTGAGGGTTATGGATGCTATGCAACCTTGCATTGGCAAGGTATATGAGGCTATGGATAGGCTGAATGAAAAGTTGCAGGAGTTAGCACCAAATGATGAGGCGTATGAGAAAATACACCATTTAGTTGTGACGAGGTGGAACTCCTATAGCTCACCCAACTCCTGCACCAAATGATGAGGCGTATGAGGAAATACACCATTTACTTGTGACGAGGTGTAACTCCTATAGCTCACCCATGCATGCAGTTGCATTTGTTGTGGATCCTGAGTTCCAAGGCAAGGGTCAGGAGAATAACAGTGAGGTTATGGATGCATGAAGACTTATATTGTCTCGTCTAGTGCCTAATCATGGCACTAGACGAAAGATCAGAGATCAGCTTTCATGTTATAGGACCTTTCAGGGTTCTTTTGGTTGTGGGGATGCACAGGAGGATCGCTATAAGATTGGGGCAGCTTTGTGGTGGGAGGACTATGGTTCGGATGGTCCTGAGTTGTAGCAACTAGCCATCCGTATTTTGAGTCAGTCAGTTAGCTCCTCTTGTTTGGAGCAATTGTGGAGTACCTACGCTCACATTGCTTCAAAGAAGAGGAACCGTCTTGGTGTGGAGAGGGCAAACGATCTAGTATTCGTTAGTGCTAATTTGAGGATGTTATGTAACAGTATAACAACAACGCCTGATCCATTCACAGAGTGGGAGATGCAGCAAGAAGAGGAGACACATGCTGATGTTAAGGGAGATGCAGCAATTCATGGTACACATGATGATGAGGCTGGCACTTCAGGAGTGGCTAGAGCAGCCTCAGGGATCATGATCATGATCTTTGATTTAGCTTACTTATCACGAGTCTCATGATACATAACACATTTACATTATATATGATATTATGATCATTGATGACACTGTGACACTTGGGTTGTTGACAATTGTGCCATGCCGATATTATATTTGTACTTGAGTCTTGCAGTTGCCCTTTGGGATATTTTGGCATGCCGCATTTTGCTTCAGTCTAGAGATTAGACTTTATATTTGTAGTCTTTTTTGGGATAATGAGCATGTTCTTTCAAAGATTAAACTTTAATTTCATATTTGTAATCTTTTAAGTTTTTTGGCAATGGTGCCATAGGCATGTTCTTTTAGCTTAGACTTTTAAGTTTAGTTCATTGTTCATTGTTTTATCATTTATGATTTTTGGCATATGTATTATGGATTTTATTATTTATAATTGAATAGCTTACCTCTTGAGCCTTGTAAGTTGCAATTCAATTTCTAATGAGTAGTTTTAGAATAATGCATGATATCTTAAAGTTAAAACTTAAAATAATTTGTCCTTGTGGATTATATACCTTGGTTTTAAGTTTTAACACTCTAGAGTCCACATGGATTATGAGTGAAATATTAATTTTTTTTCATGAATTTTGATTTTTTAAATGCCGTTCCCGTTCCCACGTCCCCGTTCCCTAGGTTTGGCGTTCCCGTCCCCATCCCCGTCCCCGTTCCCCGTTCCCGTTCCCCGTTTCATGTTTCTATGTATCGAGCTCTCTTCAATGGTACTATGGAGACCATCTATTTGAGAAACTTACTGGCCACACTACAATTTTCTTGCAAGTCGCCTACCGTTGTCTACTACTGCAATAACCACAGTGTCATTGCCCTTGCAAGCAATCTTATCATCACCCCTCGGACACGGCATGTGGCGGTTCATTACCACCTCACCATAAAGCAGATTTAGCTAGGCACCATTCACCTAGAGTTTGTGTCATCCAGTGACAACTTTACAGATATTTTGACCAAGACAATCAACAAGCTGGTTCTACAATATCTTCCACTACATATTGGCTTGAGTACCCTCCTCTACTTCTTCAAATTGACAAGGAGAGGGTGCTTCCCTCCTACTTCTCCTTCCAATTTGAGAGGGGGTGGTTTTCTCCTCTTAATAGTGCTTGTGATGATGTTTACACTTTTTAACTTTCAGACATTTATTTATTATGTATTGTATATTATGGACATTTGTAACTTTATCCACACTGTCAGGATGACATGATTGTAAAAGAGCACTTGGGCAAGTAAATAGTGCCCCTGCAAGGACACTATCCAAATGGCATCGTTGCATCACATTCTGCATGAGTATGAATACTTGCATCATCCTTTGCATTACCCTATGCATCAACATTCTGTACACGTAAACATGCATCTGTGCGCATTTATCCCTTTTCAGTCACCCTTGGAGTGGTCAACTCCAGATCCACCATACTCATGGCATTGCACATGGCACTCTCCAAAGGCAATTTTTCCATATGCTTGCATGCTGCCTTTGCTTGTCTTGCTTGCTTACCCATCTTACCTTTCTCTCCACATATTCTCCATATAATTGGCATACAAACACACACTTAGGTATCCCTAGTCACTTACCCCAATACTCTGTGGACTTATTTTGTTTATTTAATGAAGGTAGTTGGACTATCCATTCTTCTTTTCCCGTACTTCGAGACACAGTGACTCAATGGGATAAACACTAATTTCAAATCATCCCTTAATGCTAAATCTCTTGAACAAATTATACCAAAGGTTCTCAAAAAAGAAATTATTTTTTTTCTAAGCACAAAGTCCATTGTTGATTCAATCCGTTTTGCAGGGCATGGTAGGCACCTTGGGCAACCGACACGTACTGGTTTGATACCCTAGCCTCTCTAGGGTGATCACTTGGGCTCCCTTGGTAAGATAACCATCGCCTTTGTAGTCTTGGTAGGTCACTAGGCAGCTGGCATGCACCCTTGCCCAATGCCCTAGCTAGGTGGGACGCCTTGGGATAATAGAAAAATCTAAAGGGCTTCTTTCTCATGGCTGAATTTTGGACCTAAGAGAGGGTGTTGAGCTAAAAATGCATTAGCCTCACTTAGACAACTCCAAAACACACTTAATTAACGAAGAAAACTTCTTATTTTAAAAAGAAACGCAATCCTAGAGAGTTACTATGTCCCACATGCAAAACCCTAATTCGGGTACCCCAAACTTTCTATAAATACGCAAACAGCCCACCACTTTCCCTTAATCTCATTTTTATATCTGCAGTTGTCGTCTACTGTTTGAGTTTTGTGTTTGATGCTAGCGTCGACATCTAAAGCTGTCACCAGCAGTCTAGGACTATTGCCCTGATCTTCTCTCTCCTCCACAAGATGCATTTGCACCTAATAGCTGTCACCCAATTTATCTCCTCAGGTACCTACATTTTCAGTCTCTCTCTCTTGCATTGTCATCTGCATCTAATTTAACCTTGCTTGGCTATGTTTGCTAGTATTCGACACACAAAGGCTCCCTTTACTGCGATTCAAGATTCGTTCGGAGTACGATACACTCTATAGCTCATAACCTCTCTGCCTCGATCCCAAAGATACGAGAGTTCGAGGTTTAATATTCACTACATGGTGTGTTTGCTACATGAGCACTCTATATTTATTATTCATTCGCTTTATTATTCATTGTGTTTATCGTCTCTGAGTTATCCTGAATGTGTTTTGTGTTTATCAATCAATGCTTTATCATACAATCGGTTTTGTGTTTTTGCGTTTAGAGCATTTCTTCACAGGGCCATGGAAGGGTTTGGGCCTTCTCCACAAGGTGATGAAATATGAGGATCAAAGATGCTTAGAACTATTCTTATTGGGCTTTGAATATACAAAGAGAAGCTTTTGAGGAGTAGGATAAAGATAGAGACAGAGCAAATGCACCAATGAGCTCTAATAGATTTTTTTAGCTACTAGCTCACTAGACGCTACCACTACAACAACACTACCACACCATCTACTACTCAAAGGAGTCATAGCAAACCAAGCAGCCGCACTCAATAGACTTTCCCAAATTTTAGGTCTGTTACCATAACTAGATCATATGTAATATATTCTTTTTTTATTCAATAGAACTCTCTCAAGTTCATTGTTTGGATCCACTTGTAATAAGTCCCTTCTTTGGTTTGGATAGCAAAAATCTTTGGGTGGAGATGGATTGTAAAGAAGTTAAAGAAGTGATAAGACATTATTATTTCGGAAAAAATATGTGAAAATACCTGTTACACTATCATGGTATAAAAGATGGAAAAAGGCTTGTTTTTTTTTCACCATTCAGTAATAATCAAAGTCTCTTATATCTTTCAACCTTCCTGCATAGCTTTCATGGCTTCCTTTACCTTCTCTCTCTTCTTCCTATTTTTCCCTCTTTTTCTAGTCTTCTCTCTGTTTTACCTCCTCCAAGCTACTACCTACCAGCAATACTACCACTATTACTAGTAGAGAAAAAGAAGGCATTATTATCATCATCACCATCAGGGTGAGAAGCCAATGAGCTTGCTAGAAATAAAGTAAACCAGTTGCAAACAGAGGAAAATACAGCTACTTTGGTGTGTGGACAGCAAAGGCTGAAGGTTGAGAGCTAAAGGATGAAGGATGAAAGTGAAATAGAGTATGGACAAAGTGAAATAGAGTATGGACAGCAATAGCACAAGGATCTACTTTAAATAGTTTATTTCACGATAACTATTTTTCAAGGATCGAGTGCACATGATCATGTCTTCTTGAACCCCACTTCTTTCTTGCATTCAGGTATATACACCAAGATTTCTCTGTACTTCTTGGATTAGAGATGTTTCTTGGAGATTGCATTACAAAAAAGGTGATAACAACTACTAATGTAGCGTGAAAACTGGACTTAAATGCTCTCAACTAATATGATGATCTACATGCCGATGAAAAGAAGATGTAAGAAGCACTAGAGATGGACAATGCAACTTCATGCAGTGGCAAATTCTAACAGTTTAGACAAAAATACCGAAGTGTCACCACATTTGTGCGGCTCGAGATCATGAACAAAAAGAATCCTCACTTGTTGAATGTGTCCCTTCTAGATTATAGCTTCATAAACCAAATGAGAAAGAAGCCTTAACAAGTGCAACATGACACCTCTAGATCATAGCTTCATAAACCAAATGAGAAAGAAGCCTTAACATGTGCAAGATGACAATTGCCTCCATCTATGAGTGGCAAGGAAGTACGCAACTTTTTAGGCATGAAGCAGAACAAATATCTCATGTATAGTTAACCAAGCGCCATGACACCATTGTATGGCCACTAGTTTTACTCATTCAGTAATGGATCTAGTATGGATGTATGAATGTAAACACACATTTGGTGTGGAAACACGAAAAGTGTGTGTGACTAACTACTCCTTGTGAGCACTTTAAGTCTTGAGAGGAATTTAGGAGGAGGCAAACGGCACGACAGACAAAAGCATAAGTATTATATAGGGGCGCGAATTTTACGTAGAAGCGGGGCATTGGTCAAAACAATGGCCGCTGCAGGATCCTTGCGTCTGGCAATAGGCTTGTACAAGCACACAAAGAAAGATGGATTTACAGCAATTGAGGTCTGGCCATAGAGAATCCATTGTGATAGCACCAGATATGATGACTACTATGAGGAAGCATCATATTGGATCATATTTGAAAGAACAGCTAAAACAGCTCCTGAACATGCATGGTCAGGTCCATCATCCGTGCACGGCTTAGGTCTGTATGCGGAACCAATCGAAAAGATCTCTCTCTCCCTCTCTCTCTCTCTCTCTCTCTCGCTCGTATACATATCGCATGTGCAAGAAGAGGGAGACTTACAAGCCTGGCAGACAAGCTGGTGTGGAAGACGGCACCCGATGAAGAAGGGCGGACAAGACTTCATCGGCAAGGAGGGTGCCATACACGAAGACATTGTTGTGATGAGCAGACGCCATGGCCGCAGTCTACTCTTTTCCAAGTTCCTTGGAGGACATGCAGGCGGCTCATGATCGCATATTCATACCAAAGACCCAAAGAGGCTCTAGGCTCTTTGGGGTAAGGTCCCCCACGGGGTCGCGAGGCCACCACGGTTGGGATTGTAGCACCTTACTGGCTATCATATCTCCGCTGAAGTGTCCTCCTACAATCTTGCCATGTGCCTCTCATTCACTTAAATGTACATATTTAAAATTGATGTTTGTTTTTCATTCACTGGCTACAAGGATTCATTGTGCCATCTAAATCATCTCTTGAGATCCTGTACATGGCCACCTTTCTCCCATGGTTGCATATCAAAAAGATTAATGCATCCAACTGAAAATTATATTCATGGTTTGAATGGTACAATTAGTTTAGTGTACTACTTAAACAACAAAAAGATTAATATATTCAATTGAAATTTATATTCCTAGTTTAAGTGGTACATTCAAATGTGTTTACCATTTACTACTCAAACATCAAAACTTTTAATCCATTCACCTTAGATATATATTTTTGGTTCAAATGGTACAATGAGATGTGCTTTTCATCTACCACTCAATCGAGACATACTTCATGCAAGTAACTACAAACTTCATTTCAATTGAGTTTATAACTTTATGTTTTACATAAAAAATCTTTATTATAATGTTGATACGCATACACATGGACAAACATGTGGTTTCTGTTCTTACATGATTATAAACATATTAAATTTCTTAAAATTATCATGGTTGTGTTTTCTTTCTTGATTCTTTATGTATCTGTAGTTTTGTAAGGTACAACATATACTTTACCTAGTCACATACTTTTTGGTATTGTATTGGATTGTTTTCTAGATGAATGTTATTTGTTACATCATAGGACCATTTACATGATACAAAATATTCTCACGTTACTTTTTCAAGTGCTTGCTTCGTTGATCTTCATAAGAAGGACATTTATATGTATCTACATATGTGTATGGATCTCCAATACACATGTTTTAAGCATGTTCATTTTTGTGATGTTATTGAAATTGTACTATTGTTCTTGCATTGATCGGTTTCTTTAAACATTATTATGTGATCACAAGATTCAATAAAATGTGACACCCTTGTAAATAGTAAAACTCGAGGTTTTATAAAAATTACGAGGCCACTATTGATCTTAACTATTCTTTTCATGTGTGTGTATTATGGTTGAATCTAAAAAAGGTATTTGGTGTTATTATATTGGTCTATTAAAGCTTGAATGTATACCATGGGCATTGTAATAATTTTTTTAAATACTAATTTACTTCCTCGATTCTTTGAGGAGGGGCCCTACAACCAAGGGATTGTGAGCCTTAAAATGCAAATTATGAACATGCAATTTATCATCTATGTTGTCTTTTATTGCGAGGAAGATTGCAATTATAGCAACATGGTTGTGAGATTGATAGGGATCGAACAATTGCTGACCCTTCCATCTCTTGAATTGCAATGTGTTTTGCTTTGTTTTCATCTCTTGAGCTCAAACATAACGTGGAATGGCAAGGAGTATTGTTGATTGTCTACATGCATTCATCATGATTGGATTCACTATGCATCATCTTAGCATTGCCATTAATAAAATTGATATTGCGTGTTGTAAGTTTCATCATGCTCATACCATGAGGTTTTGATATTGATTTGAGACCTCATACATAAGAAAAGTGACAAAATCACCAATTATATTGAGTATCGGATTTCCCTTTGCATTGTCTAGTCTACTTCCTTTTAGGATCAATACTACTATCAAACCACCTATCACACTTGCTCCTAGCAATGAGGTGGATTTGAACATTGACTCTCAAGAGGATGAGGTTGTCTTTGATAGCTAGATGCGATGTTCTCAACCCATTGATGGGTCTCCCCCTAGCTTATTAGTTTAATGAGATCATGTTTTCTAGGATAAGATGAAAGCATCAACACTTCACAAACTCCACCATCAATTATTTCCATATTGGTGTCTCCATTAGAAGTAAATGGCTTTGCATCTCGAACTTAATCACAAACAGCCCCATCTAATGAACCAACTCCATGTCAATCTTCCCTCTCTTCTAAAGGTGGGGAGGGAGATGCCCAAACTCCATCAACAGCGCTTGCAAGAGATCGTGGTCATAGGACACTCAAGAAAGCTGGCAAGGATAATAAGAGTCGTGTAAAGAATCAAGGAAAGAAGGTTGTTGTGCCAAGTGCTTCCATTGAGACCTATGCAGCACAATCACATTGTTGCATTGCAAAAAACATTATGATGAAAAATGCATATCCAATAGTTTTGTCCCAAAAGATAAAGACAATGGAGGAGTAATGGGTTGATATTGTTACATTGTGTGTTGAAAGTGGTCTTAGAGTTTATTGGAAGTAGCTGTACAAAAAGTTTAAACATATGTCATTATGCTACGAAGATTACAGATTGGGAATGCACCATTCCCTCTTGAAAGGATAGCTACTAGACGATGACTATAGAGGAAAGAACTAAAGAGGATAATTTTAGCCACAATAACTTTAATAGTGACATTTATGACCTTATAGAGGATTTTTTTGGCCAAGATAAGATCATTAACCCAATAGCCGCTATGGTACACGAGCCACAAAAAATCTAAACTTCTTTTCTTTTTATTTGTTGCATATAAACTTCATTGAGGAACTTTTTTCAATGTAGGACTTCCTACAAGATCCACTAGCTCAACCCATTAATCAAAAACTCGAGGAGTCATTTGAAGTAACTCATGGCTTTTAGAAGACACAAGGAAGCTCACATGAGAGAAAGGCTTGGGCATGCATCCATGAATATGATGTGGGCTTGAATTAGGAAACTAAGGACTTGACCAATGCCATGAAGCTCACAAAAACTTCTAAGAAGGAGTGGCATGATTCCCTAATGGATGCTCAAGGCTATCAACATAAGGAGATAGTGGAATTGGAGTTAAAGAAGTTGACTATTTCAATGAAGTTTGCTAAACGAGTGCAAGGCATGGCTACCACATCGCAAATGATGCCAAAGAAGATGTAGTCTTCACAAATGAATGCAACCTGTATATCCTTTGGGTAGTATGCTTCTTCAAAGCAACCATGTTGTGAAATGAAATCATGTGTCTCTCATTTTATTGCAATTTGTTGCAATAAATTTTATGTCATGCTTTAAGATAATTATTTAGACAATTTACTCATTTAGAAGTTTAAAATTTTGTGATTTTTTTCTTATATTTGAAACAAAAGTACATATAAAATGTGCTATACTTTTAATAAATAGTAGTGCGATAAACAACATTCTTGATCTACTAAAGGAAGTCATTTAAAGAAAATGAGACTGAAAGCATAAGACAAACCATCAAGCAATTACATTATTGAGACGTTGAAAAGGGACCCTTGTCACTCACATACCTCTCATATATATTTGACAACATCATCTCATATGATTCCATCTATCAGAGCATTAAGTGAACCATTCAACCTAACATCTACAAAAGTATTATCCAAAAGCTATGGCAATTCATTAAGATCACTAGGGTTATCATCAAGAGGTAATGGATCATCTAAAATATTAATCAAAAGATCATGCAATATATAAAAGGATATTGTCAAAGAAGGTAATGAACCTAGGTTAAGAGAGGATTACTATAAATTGAGCAAACCTAGAGCATGTAACATAAGAAACTAGGCATAAATGGATTGATCATGCATATGAATTGATTATTTTTACACTATGCTTTTTTTAGAATAGCACGTTTACTCTTTTGTATATGCCAATAGCAGATTTACTCTTCTATGTACTTTCATTAAGAGGAATGCATCCTTTACCTTACAAAACCAAACATGTTAGCCAATAATAACCAATACATGTTTAGGTCAAAAATAGGAGGACACACAAAAGTACAATGTATGCTTTCCCCTCAAAATCCATTAACAAACACAACTAGACCAAAATGTGAAATACATCACATGATTGCCGCAAAATCCAAGTTTCACTTTCAAATATAAACCATTGCCTAAACACTACCCACTGAAGGAGCATTATGATGCCCCACTAGTGCGTGGGTGATCTCCAACTTTGTCAAAGTTTCTTAATGCATAAATTTATGAATGAAGGATTCCAATCCAAGAACCTTAATGAACACAAAATATAGATGACCACAAGGCACATGGACTCCTTTTTTAATTCTCGTAGAGAAAAATCCACATATGAGAACCTTGGAAACTCACATAGGTTCACAATAAAGGCAATCTGTGTCTTCTTTGATTCCACTATTGAAACCCAAAATATATGGGACTCATCGAGGATGAATACAGTCTCATAGACAACTTTTCCCTGCAATAGACAAGCATGGTCAATGTGCTCATTATTTATCTTGCTTAATTTCTCTCTCTACCTAACAATATGAGTGTCTTCTCCACTCATTGGGTACACATTACTAAGAGTCATTTGCACATTTAGTACCTTGTACTCCATTCCCTCCAAAATAAATCCTAAGGAAACCAATTTAGATGTCTCCTCTACAATTAAACATGTCTCCTTGGTTACCTTCCATACTAATAGTGGTGCTCCACAAAAGAGCTCTGAATCTTCTGAGCAATCCTAGTTGAGTGAACCACACTTGAGGGACAAAACCAAAACATTTGTCAACTCTCCCTATCCTTATATTCTCCTCAATCCTTGAAGCATGGTATATTCATGATCTTAACTCTTCCACCTCAGCCCATCACTTTGCTTTGTCATGCAACACCCCCCAACACATGGATTGAAAATTTACTAGTGTTTGATGAATTGTGAGAACAAAGGCTATGCATCACTTTTCTATGCCCTACAACATTGCCCAACACATGGATTGACACTTTGCTAGTGTTTGATGAATCATCACTCTTTCACATCGACATTAGCCTCTTAGGAATGCCTCCAGTGAGAGTGTTGGTTGTTCTCGGATTATAAGTTCTGTTAGCTTGCCTCAAAATGTTCACAGAGGGCACTTGCCTTAACTTCCCCTTCCATTGTGTCATTGTATCACTTGGCGTGTCCATAGTACAAGCATTCCAAATCACAACATGTCTTACACAAGAGCCACATCAAACTAGGCCTTTAAAATTATATTTGTTGTAGGTTTTGTACTCCACCCAAACATGACCATCATGTCTTTGCTTCATCCCTGACAGTGGCTTGCCCTCTAGGGATGCATGCAACTTAAAGACAATGTCTCCATCATATTGAGAATGTAATTCATAAACTTGCATAATAGTGGAGGCATTCATCACTACAATAAGTAGAGATTCATTCAAAGGCAACCTTTCGATGAGGAGATGAGGATATTAGTATGCTTGCCCCCTCCATAGTGGATAATGTGGAGCATCCCACAAATGACAACCAAGAGGTAGATGTAGTTGTTAAGGGTGACTCATCTATGATGCTATCCAAGTTTATGCTTGTTGTATTGTTAGTATGGATAGACAAAATCTAGTCTCTTTGCATAGCAAAGGTTAATCAAAATGTGAACTCACTTTTTTCTTATTGGATACTATGAACACTTTCACAATAGGATTAGAAAAATTATCGTCTACTATCAAGCTCAAAATTTCCCTAAAGCTCCTTCTTTGTCATTGTTATCTTCATTGACTCCAAATGTAGAGGTAGGATTCAAACAGGGGCATCACTCCAAATTTCTATTGTGTGCACCATTTTTAGTCTTTGTATGTGGCTCATAGGGTGGTATGAGAGGACATGAATATATACAATAGAACAATCATATGTGGTATAAGAGGAGCCCCATAGATTGAATGAAAAAATCATTGAAAAATATTTAAGCAGTGATGCACTAATAGAGGTGCATCCATTTCATGTTCTACAATACGCATAACTGCCAATAAAGAGGGATAAGGTCTCAACCCTCTACTGCTTGTTTTAAAGTTATGAGTCTACATTCACTTTCACATGTGCATGAAGAGAGCTTGGAGGAGATGTGGGGCTGCATCTCACCATGTGTGAACACTCCCCAAAGGTCATTACAAGGATACATGTGCATAAGCGGCAATGGTTTCCGACGCAAATTAACGGTGTCACTATTTGCATCGCAAATAGTGATGGTACTCAGATGAAAAAACCCGGGCCGAAACCCAAGCACATCATTTTGCGTGAACGAACAAAAGAGAGAGCGAAAGGGAAAGCGAACTCCATCTTGCATTTGAGAGGAAGAGGGAGAGAAAGAGAGAAAGAGGGAGAAGGAAAGCTTCTCACCGCCACTGTCGCCGTTTTGAAGAAGAGGAGGAAGTGTACGGAGGGCAAAGAGGACCCGCTGTCGTGCAGAGAAGCTGCCGAATCCATCCTCGAGCCTTTGCGGTGAGTGCATTGTTCCCTCTTGCTTTGTTTTTATTTTTTCTCCTTTTCTTTTGCTTGTTTTTGTTAAAAATCATGTGTATTGAGAGAGAAAGAGAGGAAATGAAAGAGGGAGAGGAAGAGAGAAAAGGAAAGAAGAGACGAGAGAGAGGGAGAGGGAGAAAACATTAAACATAATAGGGAAAGAGAGGGAGAGGGAGGGAGGGAGAGAGAGAGAGAGAGAGAGAGAGGGGGAGGGAGAGGTTGTTGTTATTGTTGTTGTTGTTTTATTTATTCTTTTCTTTTTTTCTTGTTTGTTGTTATTGTGGTAGTCCTAGTAGTAGTAGTGGTAGTGGTAGTGGTAGTGGTAGTGGTAGTGGTAGTGGTAGTGGTAGTTGTTTAATTTCTTATTTTCTTGTTTGTTGTTCTTGTGGTAGTCGTAGTAGTAGTAATAGTGGTAGTGGTAGTGATAGTAGTAGTTGTTGTTGTTTAATTTCTTATTTTCTTGTTTGTTGTTGTTGTGGTAATCATAGTAGTAGTAGTAGTAGTAGTAGTAGTATTCTTGTTTATTGTTGTTGTAGTAGTAGTAGTTTTTTCCTTTTTAAAAAAAATTGTTGTTTAGTTTTCTTGTTTGTTGTTGTTTTTTTTTTTCTTATTTTCTTATTTATAGTAGCAGTAGTAGTTGTTGTTATTTTTTCTTCTTTTCTTGTTTATTATAGTGGTAATGGTAGTGGTAGAGTGGTTTGTTGTTGTGGTAGTCGTAGTCGTGGTTGTAGTAGTAGTAGTAGTTTTTTTGTTTGTTGTTATTGTAGTAGTTTTTTTTTCATTTTCTTGTTTATTGTTGTTTAGTTTTCTTGTTTGTTGTTGCTATTGTTGCAGTAGTAGTAGTAGTTTTTTCTTCTTTTCTTGTTTGTTGTTGTTGTTGCAGTAGTAGTAGTAGTGGTAGTTTTTTCTTCTTTTCTTGTTTGTTGTAGTAGTAGTGGTTGTTGTTGTTTTTTTTTTTCTTTTATTTTCTTTTCTTTTATTCTTTTCTTGTTTATTGTAGTGGTAGTGGTAGTAGCATAGAGAGAGATATATATATTTTGTTAAAGAAAATTGGTAGTAGAGAGAGAGATGTTTTGTTAAAGGAAATGAGAGAGGGAGAGAAATACAAAGAAAAAGAAGGAACGTGAGAGAGGGAATAAACATACAACATAATAAAGAAAGAGAAAAAGAGAGAGAGATGGAAGGAGAGAAGAGAATGAATGGATAAAAAACAAAGAGAGGGTAAGATCTTGTTCTTTAACATCTTCTTTTCTTGTTTGTAGTAGTAGTAGTCGTAGTGGTGGTGGTGATGACGGTGGTGAGGTCTAGTACAATACCACGAGACTGAAAACACTCTGACATATGTTAATTCGTGAGTGGGTGGAGACTTTACATACGTTAATTTTGTTGAGTTACAAGAGAAAAAATCCATTCTCAAACAATTTAAGAGAAAAAAAGAATGATAACAAGAACAAATTGTTTATCGTAACATACACCAAATGGAAAACGATAAAGATTATGATGTTCAAGATCGCGAGACGTATCTTAATCAGTGTGTCCCACGTTCTTGCTCTCAATATAAGCTAGCAATTAGATGAAACGTCAATTGTCTATAGAACATGTACGACGCTTCGACAAGTTTCAACCTGAGATCATTGATCAAGTGATCTCAGATTTTGAGCAAACGGTAAGAAAAGTGTATATCAATTATACATTGTATTCGCAAGCCAATTGAATACCATATATAAAAACGTTGGGTGTGGCTGGCAAATTTTCCATCTAGGGAGATGACATCTCGTCCCAAGGAGGAGTGCACCCTTTGCGACCAGTTAGAAGAGTTCGTGGGTATGTGATGGATGGAGTGCCTGAGCCAATCCACCACTTGGAAGGTACTATCCAATCTATACCATTAATACCAGAGGACATAGGCAGCCTTCGAGACTTACCTACAATCTTGCAACCTGAGATAGAGGCAATGATTGATGCATTGATGCCCATGGATGTCGAGACTTCTGATCCACTTAGAGAGGAAGCATTCATACCATTATATGATGGGTGTCGAGTATCTCGCCTGAAGACATTGCTTGCACTCCTAAGTGTGTAAGCAAAATATGAGTGGAGTGATGCGAGTGTGACCGAGTTCAGGTACCTTATACATACGCTTTGTTGATTTGTTTTCGGCACTATCATAAAAAACATTTGTGCTTTTTCAAGGTGTTTTATGATTTTTTTAAAAGGTTATTAAAGTATCATATATTACTACTTGCAAATACCATGCCTGAGTCTCGTGATGATGCGCGACATGTTTTACGAAAGCTTGGCATAGACTACAACAGCATCCATGCATGTATCAACTATTGCATATTGTTTCGAGGAGAATACGAGACTATGGAGACATGTCCAAAGAGTGGTGCTCACAAGTATCGACAAGACTTGCAAGGGGCAAACCATCGCTCAAAAAGTTCTTAGACACTTTTCGCTTATCCTCTGCATAAACCACATGTTTCGTACGTCCGGCATGGCGATCTTGACAACATGGCATGTGCAGAATAGGTCCACAGATGGAGTTCAATGAATATTAGCAAATTCACATGCATGGAGCCACATTGACTTTACCTTCCTAGGCTTTGCCCGAGAGCCAAGGAATCTTCGGCTCAATCTTGCTGGCTCAGTGTTGCTCTATGGATAGCGTGAACCCATTCAACCTACGCTCAACTTCTTACAATGTGTAGCCTATAGTCCTTATCAACTACAATATCCCTCCATGGCTTTCTACGAAAAAAGGACATCTCATCCTTAGCTTGCTCGTTCCCAGCTGCTACGAAGTCAAAAATATGGACGTGTATCTTCGTCCATTAGTCGATGAGCTTAAGATTTTGTGGGAGGAGAGGGTCATCGTGCAAGATATGAGCAAGCGCGATGGTCGACGGTCCGCCAATATTCGAGCCATTCTCATGTGGACCATGCATGACTTTCCAGGATTCGGAGAGTGCTCAGGTAAGTAGGCTTCCGTTCTCATTGGTAATATCTATCATAGCTCGTTCAAGTTTGTATTCATTGGATAGAGATGTTGGGACAGGTCTGGTTACCCCAGATTATCATGCATGTCCATTGTGTGGGCCACAGTTGGACTCCCGAAGGTCATGAACCATGAAGAAGATGGTATATCAAGGACACACTGCATTCTTGCCAGAGGGTCATGAACTCAGGGAAGGTTTTCTTGGATGACCTCCAGCACGTATGAATGCCCAAAGCTAGTACGAGCTGAAAATGGTCCAAACGGAGGTACATCCAAACGGAATGCGACGGTTCTCAGTTTTTTACGAGTTTTCGTATTGGACCCACTTACAGATCAACCACTTTGTTGGATCCCATGCATATGTTCAAAAACGTGGACAGCTTACTATGGGACCACATCACAGGAAAGAGAGACACTATAGGGGCATGAATGGATTTGAAGGAGGTAGGCAAGATGGAGGCGCTTTGGCCGCAGTCGAGTGTGCTGATGGTCACTTGCAGCTACCTCGTGCTCCTTGGGTTTTGTCCACTAAAAAAGAGCGCATTGTGAAGCAAATAGTCAAGTCTATCCGCGCTTCAACAGGTATGATGCGTTCTCTTAGGTCCACCTTTTCTAAAGACGACCAATTATCAGGGCTAAAATCCCATGATTGACATAAGATATGTCAGGTTTATACTACGAATGGATTGTAAGTGGCCTGCGTATTTTGCTATTTGGAGTATAGTCGTTGTTCATAATGCTTCCTTGTTTGTGGCAGTTTGTACTACCGATCGCGATCGCAAGATGCCTTACTCTAGAAATACACGGGGTGATTTACAGGTTGTCAACTTTAGTGCAATGGATCTCACATAAGGAGATTAAGACGTCCCCTATTGAATCTACAAAGCGGGGAGCAGTGGAGATGGTCTGTCTCTTTGAGAAATACATGCCTACCAGCATGCTCACGATACAAATCCACCTTCTTGTGCATCTCGTAGATGAAGTGGAGATTGCTGGACCTGTCCATACGCGATGGATGTTCTTCTTGGAGCGCTTCATGAAAATCATGAAAGGCTTTGTGCGACAATGAGCTCGACTAGAAGGTAGCATGGTTCAAGGTTGGTTGGTATCTGAGGCGTTACTGCATATTTCATAATGGCTACCAATGATGGATTCAGACAACAATATGCTATGGTCGCTAAAGGACGATGATAGACTGACCGAAGATGTGGTGGTTGAAAATGGGGTAGAAAAAAGAATGGATGTTGCAATGGAGGAGAAAGTGAATTGCTTTTGTATGTTGCACCATGTCTCTATGGAGACGTGACTCGCTAGGTACCAGCAAGCTAGGAAAGATCGGGAGGAAGCGCGAGATCTTCAAGTGTATGTCTCCAGATTAGATAGCAAGATTCAGAGATATGGCAGACCAGGAGCTTTCTCGGATACCATCACGCCGTTCTATTAGATCTACTTCGGTGTGCTCTAATGCTTCAGTTTCCAGCAGACGAGGTTGACTCTCCAAACTTGGACCAGACAGAGGGAGTGGTTCAGGGGGATGCTGTGGAGATCTGGATGTAGTGAGCCCGCACTCGGCTCGGGATACAAGTGTTACTCCTCGCTCTCGTCTCGGTTTGAGAGAGCGTGGCTCAGGTGGTTGTTGTGGAGATACCGACGTAGTGTCTCCGTCTCTTCGTTTTGTTGGAGTTGCGTCACACGTAGGATTTTTCACACCTGCGGGGATGTCTACTCCAGTCACTCCAGTTTTTGCTTAACCGTCCGCTGGTGGCACCCCTTCGGATACTAATCCGAGAGATACTACCCCCATAGGTACACCAAATGTACAGAGGTCTCCTGGATATGCCTAGGAGCATGGTCGCAGGTGGGAGAGGACACATCTTAGGCATACCCCACAGGGGTATGCTTACCTTGTAGATGATAGGACAAGAACCATCATCATGAATGATGAGGGGATGCCAATAAGTATTTCGGCACAATGTATTAGATCATTAGAAGAATATACCAGAGGGAAGCAAGGACTACATAGTAGCATCCTTGCATGAAGAGTTTTTGGTACTAGCCGTAGCAGATAGGTTTTCCATGGGCTGGATGATGGAGTGCATGCATGCAAAAATGTCACAGAGATGATCGGACTCACGCAAGGCACTCAAGAGTGGGGATTCAAAGCCTGAGTGGCTAGATGCGGACGACTAGCGCCGACTCAAGAAGGAGGCTATAGATTCTCCAGGACATTGGAGACAATAGCGTGAGGCAGTGAGGGCACGACCGGAGGCTAAAGTGGTCTATCATCTTGGGAGTGGCGGCCATTGGACATATCTGGAGGACTTTGTAAGTTTTTTTTTTGTTCTGCTTGCTTATTTATTTGAAAAATCCTTTGTATTGACAATCGTGTTTCTAACAGTTGTATTTTGTTTTCTTTGCAGCACTCCATTACAAACCGCGATCCCACCGACGTAGAGACTCGATATACAGAGAGGCATGGTCTCACTGCATTGATCAACCGATTGTATGGACACAGTGGCCCTATAAGTCACTCATCTTTCTTGTCCGTAGTTACTAAGTTTAATTAGAATGCATGATTGTATGGTGGACTGATGTGTAGTTGTTTCTTTTTTTGTAGAGTCCCGTTCGATGCACCTTTGCGGCGGCAGGACGAGATTTAGGATGGCGAGGATCTATAGCTCGCCCTTGGATCCCTGGACCTCACATACTCTTCTTTTTTGGTCACATGATCTGTGTAGACATTTTCTATGTAGTAGTAGTATCTTGCCACGATTGTACCGGTCGCTTTCATTATGCGATCATGTATTTATTTCATGTATCAGTGTTATAATTCAAGTATACTTTGCCTTTATTTACACGAGCATTGTACACATTACTGAAACTATTTTGTATGGCCCAAATAAAGCACATACCATAAAATTTTATTTTTCTATTACCGTCGCTATTAGTGTCGAAAATTTACCGCACGCGTCGCTAATACCGACGCAAATAGTGACGCTAATAATGATACTAATATCGACTATTCTATGGCATCGCCAATAATGACATTTTTTGGGACAATGTGGGCAAATTTCTTTATGAACATTTTCATTGCTTTGAACGTCGATATAAGGCCTGTATCTTGTAGTGGGTCCCCCTTTCTTATTTTCCTCTGTTGACCTACTTCTACACACGGTCTTCTTCACCACTCCTCCCAACTTGCCCTTGCAAAGCTTATCCTAATTCTAATGCCTCATTTGTCTCACGAATTATGCCTAGGCAAGGTCATCCACCATTAAATACAATGCTAGGTATGTCTTGCCATGTTGTCACTATCTAAATGGCCAAGACTTGATCACAACACTAGTGCTTTGGAGTCTCCCCATGGCTTCTCTAGCGATAGGTACTTTAACATGGTCTCTGTCCTTGTGTTGTCTCTATAAGTCCCTGACTAACTGCCAAAACTTGTAAGGACCAATGCTCCCTTCTATGGTGGATTAATAGAAGTCCATAGTGACTTTGTTTATTTTGCTACCTAGACTTGTTAAAGTGAAGGTTTGCTCTCTTAGATGATAGGGGTGGGCTTGCTCTACTAGACTCTCAAAATGCATTGGCACACTCTACATTAACACACATTTTCTCATTTTCTTTATTTTCACCTCCTTCTCTTTTCCAAGTGAGGTGATCTATTAGAGTAGTCTAAAATAAAATGTGGAGTGGAGAGAGTGGGAGTGGGTGTGTGCACTAGACTAATTATGTGTAAAATATTACACGGCGCAGCGAACAAAATCTGAGAAAGAGATAGAGAGTATACAACAGATAAGAGGAGAATCAGTAAATTCTTTAACTCCAAACAACTGATACAAAGATGGCCCTGTCCACCCGTGCGCTTCCAGTGTGTGAAGCTTAGATGGCGATCTAGACAGAAGATAGGTGAAGAGCTTAAGGCTAGTTGGAACAACAACTCTGACTGGGTGAAAGATGAGTGATCGATGGCTGTGAAGGGGTTTAGCTTTTATAGCCCGCAAAGGCCGTGAGGTTGGCCTGACCGATCTACCATATAAGCCTCCACTAGTCGGCCATGGAATATTCTAGGGAATATTTCCTTTACCATCGGGCCGGGGGCACTGCCCCCGGACCCCCACCAGGGGAGCCAGCGGCCCCCCTGGGACCCCCCAGCCATCCCTTACCCCGCAACTCGATGCAATGCACCTCGAGTTGCTACTAGCTTAACCACTCCGTCTAACCCAAAGATTAGACCCACAACGGTCACCTTTTTGCCATCCGGTCACATAGAGCTCATCTGATATACAAGTCAGGACTCAACCAATGTCCGGGCTCACATTTGGCTTCTCCTCATAATGGGGGCCTTACAACTTTGAGCACCATGGATCATTGGTAGCACCTAATGAGGGTGGGGCATTGATCATATCTAACACCCCCCCTCAATGTCCACCCATAGGTGAACTATCTCCTCGGCCCAATGCCGAGTCTCTGAAGATGAACTTGAAGTAGATCCTTCGTAAGTGCTTTGGTGAAGATATCTGCTCCATTCTCCTCTGTTGGACAGTAGACCAGTTCCACTATCCCATCCTCCATCAAATCATGCACATAGTGATACTGGATCTCTATATGTTTGGTGCGTGCATGAAACACTGGATTTTTGGCAATGGCGATGCAACTGTGATTGTCACATCTTAGCACAGTTGGTTCTTCATCCTGCACTCCCATATGCCATAGAATCCTTCTCAACCATACTGCTTCACATGCAGCAAAACAAGCTGCCTTGTACTCTGCTTCGATAGAAGACAATGCCACTGTTGGCTGCTTCTTACTAATCTAAGAGAAAATTCCTGAACCCAAAGAGAAACAATAACCAGAAACCGACTTCCTAGAATCACTGTCTCTTGCCCAATCTGAGTCACAATTCCCCATAAGAGAAGTTTCAAAGCTGTATGTGATACCATAGTCAAGAGTTTTCTTCAAGTATGTGAGCACCCGCATCCCAGCCTTCCAATGACTCTCATGAGGTTTGTTTGAGAACCTGCTCAAAACACCAACAGCAAAACTGATATTTGGTCTGGTGTTACACAAGTAGATCAGAACCTCCTATATCTCCCAATGTCTGCTAGTGTTGATGTATCCTCGACAGATAACTTTGCATTCACCTCCATAGGTGTAGCTATCTCCTTGCACTTGGTCATGCCAAATGCCTTCAAGATCTCCCATGCATACTTCTTCTGAGAGATGAAGATCTTTCCTGGCTCTTGCCAGACTTCAATCCCCAAACAATAGTGCAAGAAGCCCAAGTCTGTCATTTCAAACTCAGAACTCAAAGCCTTTCGAGTTTGGTTTATCATATCTTCATAGTCACTTGTAATAAGAAGGTCGTCCACATATAGGACAATCACTACAGACTTTTTACCATCCTTGTAAACATACAAGTTAGCATCTGAGGCACATCTTTTGAAGTTTAGGTTTAAAAAGAACTTATCTATCCGTTGGTACCATGCTCTAGGGGCTTGTTTCAGCCCATATAATGCCTTCTTCAGCTTACATACTTTGTTCTCAGAATGGGGGGCCTCAAACCCTAGTGGCTGAGCCATGTACACCTCCTCCTTGAGGTCACCATTTAAGAACGCTGACTTAACATCCATTTGGTACACTGGCCATTGCTTGTGGGCAACCACTGCAAGTACCGTGCGAATAGTGGTCATTCTGGCAGTTGGGGCAAATGACTCTTGAAAATCAAACCCTTCAACTTGTGAAAATCCTTGGGCAACCAGTTTAGCTTTGTACTTTTCTAAGGTACCATCAGCCTTGTACTTTACCTTCCAGATCCACTTGGTGCCAATAACCTTCCGCTTTGCTGGGTCGATCCACTAGCTCCCAAGTGTCATTCTTCATTATGTTGTCATACTCCGCCTGCATAGCAACCTTCCATAATGGATCTGTAAAAGTGCTTCTTCTAAGTCAGTTGGCTCCTTTACTTCTCTCATAATCTCAACCATCAAGGCCATATTGACTATGTGAGCAGAAGCCCTCCTTTGCTCCTCTATTCTCTGAGACCTCCTTGGTCCGCCGTCTGCCTTCTCCTCAACAAATATAGGCATAGGATTATTGTGGTCATAGAGTTGCTGCACCCAGCGCGGCAATGGCTTTTTCGGTGGGGTGATGTCAGGTTGGTGAACTTTTTCCTCAGCATCTGAAGATGATGCTTCCTCCTCCTCAAGGATAGGGATAGCTCTTGGGACAGGTTCATAGTGAACTACTTCTTCACTTGATGATAAAGCGGAAGAACTTGCCTTCTCCTCCTCCACTGTATGCGGCTCCTCCTTGAACACCACATCATGGCTCGCGATGATCTTCTTTGCCTCTTGGTCATATAATTTGTAAGCCTTCTGCTCATCACTATAACCCAAGAAGATACATTTTCTACTTTTTGGTGTTAACTTGTTTCTCTTCTCATCTGGAACATGAGCGTAACATTCACATTCAAAAATTCTGAAATGTGAGACAGATGGTTTCTTACCAGTGTAAGCCTCATGAGGTGTTTTTCCCTTGAGAGCCTTTGTGTAGCTCCGATTTAGAATGTAGACTGCAGTATTAATAGCTTCAGCCCAAAAATGGTTAGGTAATCCCTTGCCCTTTAGCATACATCTTGCCATCTTCACAATGGTACGATTCCTGCGTTCCACAACACCGTTCTGCTAAGGTGTGTGAGGCGTCGTCAATTGACTCTTGATCCCTTTGCTCTTGCAAAAGCCTTCAAACTCCTTTGAGTTGAACTCACCACCACTATCTGTTCTAAATTTCTTCACACTTTTCTCTGTTTCATTCTCAACAAGTTTTAGCCATTCTTTAAACTTACCAAAAGCTTGAGCCTTATCACGAAGGAAGTACACCCACATCTTCCTACTGTAGTCGTCGACAATCAACATAAAATAAGAAGATCCCCCCAAGGCCTGTGTAGGCATCTTACCACACAAGTCAGCATGCACCAACTCTAGAGGAGCCTCTGCTCTATTCTTGCTTTCTTGTGGAAATGCCTTTCTCTGTTGCTTGCCCATCATACAAGCTTCACATGGTTCCTTCAATTCAGTTATTGTGGGCAGGTGAGCAACCATACCTTACTTTTGCATCTCCTTCAACACTGCAAATTTGATGTGTCCAAACCTTTCATGCCAAAGCTTACTTGTGCCCACTCCAGCGGTGGCTGTAAGAGCACTTAGCTCATATAGGTTGTTCCTTCTTTCTCCTTTGCCAACAATTGTGCCAGCACTATCAAGGATTTTTGCACATGTCTTCTTAAACCTCACTTCATGACCAAGATCAGTTATGGCAGTAACTGATAAGAGATTTCTCCTGATTTCGGGAACATACAACACATTTGAAAGCTTTTTGACTTCACCATTTGCAGCAACAAAAGAAATAGTACATGTGCCCACAGCAGGGCATTTAGCATCATTTCCAACCATCACAGTGATGGATTCTTGTAGAGGCTGCATAGAACTGTATAGACCTTTCTTGTTGGTCATGTGACGGGAGGCCCCACTATCCAACACCCATGAGTCATTGGTAGATTCTTCTTGCGTCAAGGAGCACACTTCCTCAATGGTCGCCATGAATAATTCCAGTTCTGCTTCAGCTGTATTGGCTATCTCTTTCCCTTTACTTTTAAGGGTGCCATTCTTTTCATCTGCCTTCTTGACACGACAATCTGCAATTGCATGTTCTTTCTTCTTGCAGTAGAAGCACTCTCCTTGAAACTTCTTCTTTCCGCCCTTCTTCTTTTTGTCACCATCATTTTTGGTGGAGGAACCACCTTTGCCTTTTGCATTGGTAGAGAATGCAGTATCTCCATTGTTGCTTCCTTCTCAGGCTTTCAGCCTCAACTCCTCCTCCATTAATAATGCACAAAACTCCTCAAAAGTCAAAGCTTGAGGTCTCACCTGAGTATTAAGGGCAGTTACTAGTCCATCAAACTTTTGTGGACAAATCCGAAGACATCTCCGAGCTAGCTCTTCGCTAGTCTTTTGTATCCCAGCGCTAGCCATTTGATCGCGCAGATTCTTAATCCGAGTGATGAATGCTTCAACCATCTCTCCTTCAGCAAACTTCTCCGCTGCTAGTTGATTCTCCAAGTTTTGAATCCTTGTTTGGTTTCGTGTTTCATACTGACTTCTTAGTACATTCCAAGCCTCTGACGCTTTGGTTGTATGCTGAATCAAAGTCAGAACACTGTTAGAATAGCTTGTAACTAAGGCACACAATGCATCTGCATTCCTTCGTTTCCAAGCTCGTAGAAGATCTGCATTCGGAGGAATCATCACACTAGGATTTGATGGGTCGGGGGTAGGCTGTGGTTCTACATCAGCCCCCAGCACAGTCTCCAGAAGCTCATAAGAATCAAGGATAGTTGTAATTTTGAACTTTCACAAGGTGTAGTTTGTACCATCTAACTTGCCTTCGCTGAAGGTTGGTGGATGAATCCTCAGTGTTTGAATAGCCGATACAACACCACCACCTCTTGCCCTGCTTCCTGATGCGCTAGAACCACTTCCGGAAGTCAACATAGTTTCTCTTTGCTGTTGAAGCCTTTGCCTCTTGCACACTCTTCGATCTCTAGAGCCCCCTGGGCTCTGATACCATGTAAAATATTACACGGCGCAACGAACAGAATCTGAGAAAGAGATAGAGAGTATACAACAGATAAGAGGAGAATCAGTAAATTCTTTAACTCCAAACAACTGATACAAAGATGGCTCTGTCCACCCGTGCGCTTCCAGTGTGTGAAGCTTAGATGGCGATCTAGACAGAAGATAGGTGAAGAGCTTAAGGCTAGCTAGAACAACAACTCTAACTAGGTGAAAGATAAGTGATCGATGGGCTGTGAAGGGGTTTAGCTTTTATAGCCTGCTAAGGCCGTGAGGTTGGCCTGACCGACCTACCATATAAGCCTCCACTAGTTGGCCAGCGAATATTCCAGGGAATATTCCCTTTACCATCGGGTCGGACTACCAGCTTAACCACTCCATCTAACCCAAAGATTAGACCCACAACGGTCACCTTTTTGCCATCCGGTCACATAGACCTCATCTGATATACAAGTCAAGACTCAACCAAAGTTCGGGCTCACATTTGGCTTCTCCTCATAATGGGGGCCTTACAACTTTGAGCACCATGGATCATTGGTAGCACCTAATAAGGGTGGGGCATTGATCATATCTAACATTATGTGACTAAAGAACTAGAGTGCATGTGAACGGTGTGTATATGGGTGTAGTGTGTATTTTGTGTGTGTGTGTGTGTGCATGTGTGTGTGCATGTGTAGAGTTTATTAATAGCATATAGTGTTTTTAAGGCTCACAATCCATTGGCTCTAGGGCCCCTCCTCAAAGAATCGAGGAAGTAAAGTAGTCTAAAAAATATTAATGCTATGCCCATTATATAAATCTAGACTTTAGTAGACCAATATAAAAATAGGAAAGACCTTTTTTAGATTTACCCATGACACACACACATGAAAATAATAGCTAAGACTAGCAATGGCCTCATAATTATTTAAAAAACTCGAGTTTTATTACTTGCAAGGGTGTTATATTTTATAGAATCTTGTGTTCACATAATGACATTTAGAGAAACTAGTCAATGCAAGAACAATAGTACAATTTCAATAACATCTAAACAAACATTCTTGAAACTTGTATATTAGTGACCCACCCATACACATACATATATACATATGAATGCCGTTCTTAGCAAGATCAAAGCAACAAGCACTCAAGAAAGTAATGTAATAATATTTTGTATCATGTAAATGATCCTACAATGTAACAAGTAACATTCTTATGAAAAACAATCTTATATGATACCAAAAAGTGTATGACTCGGTAAAGAATATGTGTACCCTACATGTACATACAGAATCAAGAAAGGAAATGAATCATGATATTTAAGAAAATTAATGTGTCCATACTTGTATAAGAACAAAAAACACATGCTTTCAAGCTATGAAGAGAATACATATGTTCATCAACATTATAATAAGGATATTTTATGCATACCACAAAGTTACAAATTCAATCAAAATGAAGTCAGTACTTTTTTGTATGAAATATGTATTGACTGAGTAGTAGATGCAAAACACATCTCACTATACTATTCGAACCAAGAATATAAATTTCGATTGAATGCATTAAAAAATTCACTATTTATGCATTACATGAAAAACACAATTAACTATTGTATTCCAACTAGGAATATAAGTTTCGATTGAATACATTAGATTTTTTAAAGACAGTACAACATATACATAGATACAACAAGACAAGGAAATATGCCATCTCATCCAACCCCTATCAACCTCCTAAGGAAGGAAAAGGGCTCTATAGAGAGGCTTTTCGTGAGTAAGTCTACAAGATTCTGGTCAATTGAGATCTTGATAAGGTCAATAGACTTCTTCTCAATGACCTCACAAATGAAGTGATACCTCACCTCAATGTGTTTTGTCTTCGTATGAAAGACCTGATTCTTGGCGAGCACTCATGGAGCCCCGAGAGGAACACCAAGGAAAAGGGAATTCTCTTGCAAGAAAATCTATCTTGTAGCATCAACAAGCTTGTTTATCATGTTTCATATGATCACAATGAAGAAAAGAACACCAGGCACAACAAATCTTCATGCAGCATCATGTAAATCTCCCACGGTTTTTAATAGAATCAACCATATTCTTCAACATCTTCACAAAATCCATCAATAGAACAAAGAAAGCAAAGAAATACACCATCTTTGAATGGAAATACATCACATAGTATTCATCTTCAATATCTTCATAGTCTTCTCTCTCAATCTCTCATATACAATCACTCTGTTTCAATAGAATTGGCTATCTCTGACTCTCTCACACACACTCCATCAATAATACATCATATCCTCACTACAATCTCTCAAAAATTACTCTCAATAATCACTCTTAGGTCGTGGATACCCCTCCCAAGAGGTATGTCTGATATGAAAGGTCACCAGAGCCACTACAGTGTCTCTTCACAGCTCACTACTGTCACTTCACTCTAATCTTCTCTTAAGTCTTCAACAGCTACTTCTTCCACTTCTTTCAGCTCTTTTGCACTTGTATTCACCTCTTTCCAAGGCTAGAAAACTTTCCCAAAATCACACATACATTCCACAGAACACTTACAGAACAGTCTACAGAACAGTACCAGAACAGTTACAGTACAGAACAGAACAGAAACAGAACAGTAACAGAACAGAAGCAGAAGCTCTACAGAAGACCTACAGAAGGTTACAGAAGGTTATCAAAACCACATAACTCGCTCTCAAACCATTCAAAACTCTCACAAACCATTCACTAAGCTTTCACAATATCTCATTCTTCATCAATCAATACTCCATCCCTCCTTACAGAAGACAATCAGAACAAAACAGACCAAAACAGAACAAAACAGAAGGTATACAGAACCTATCAGAACATCACAAAACCACCAACAAACATCATGAACTTCCAAAACACAATCAATATCATCCAAAACACTCTCAAACCACTTCCTAAATAAATCAATCATCCCATAAAATCAACCATTCAGCTCTCAAAAACAACAAAAATCAGCCAAAAAACAAGTCATTTCAACACTCAACATATCCCCACACTTAAGAAGGAAGCGTCCTCGCGACCCAGGAAAAAGGGAATACAAGTTCATTTCAAAGCTTCACGTTGATCTTCAATAGCTTCTTACAAAGAATCCATCCACCACGACCCCAACTTATAACCTGTTTCTGATATAAAAATACAAAGAAAGGAAAACTCTTTATACATTAACACCTCTTATCAAACTAAAAATCACCACAAATTTGTAAAGGATATAAGAGTTTGCTTCTTCTTCTTCATCTTCATCTGCTTCAACTCTCCAACCACGAACCCATCTCTACAAATCTCCAAAACATAGCTCGTACACAAAATCCAATAGGAAACCACCACGTTCGTTTGACATACATAAACTCACAACACAAACACACTAATACACAACCATCTGAATGACTTCTTCAAAAAGAAGAGTTTGGCATTAAAAAGCTTGCACCATACATTGGAAAGGTATCAATGAAGATGATCCCTCTTAAAAGATTGATGTTGTCTGAATCGATCCATAGATAAGGATTCATCTACAAAGTTTTTAGGAGGATTTTGGAAAAATTGGAGACAACACATCCTTTCCAATAGGACCAAGTATCTGCTAGGCAAACAGAGGGCATGAAAATACAGTATCTCCAGCTGTTGGGAATCAATGCTAACATTGACATTCATGCACAACTTTGGGATAGGCTTTGAATCAGTATGAGAGTGCCTATGCATATACGCCAGGTACCAAGCAAAGTGAGCAGTTAATCTCACTGAGGGATCTGCAGACTGTGAATATTGTTGGGCAAAATGAACATAGTTTTGATAAGCTTGACTTGAAGCTGTCCATTCCCCTGGAATTACTGGCCAATTAATCTGCGGTCCTGTAAGGCAATCATCCGAACTCCATCCCCTTCTTCTGGAAATCTGAGTATCAAAACCGGCACAGTCACTAACCAACTGAGGTGGTTGAGATATGGAAGTGTTAGGAGAGGGTAATGGAATAAGGGAAAGTGGATGTAGGGAAGGATATGAAAAATCATAAAAGGAAGAAAAGGTTAAAGAAGGAGTGGCAGAAATTTGTAAGGAATCACTAAGGAACGGTGTTAACTGATAAATAGGAAATGTGGAGGGTACATTAATGAGGGGTGAAGGACAGGGTGGAGAAGGCGAAAATACCCTATCCTCAATAAAGGAACAGTAAGTGAAAATAGGAATTTGAGGGAAATTGAAAGGTTGGAAAAGAAGTGGTAAAATTACTGTGGAATTTGTTTGACAAAGGGAAAAATATATAGCATAGCGGTGAGCCAATTGTTGATAATAAAGGAGGGTAGGAACAGAAGGTCCTAAGAGAGATCGTCTATGATAGGTATCAAAGAAAATAGCATCAAATGGATTATGTTTGGAAAGATAGGTTAAGAGATCCATCCTCAGTTGGTTAGTACTCTGTACAAAGGTAGGAGCTGTGTTTTGTCTTTGATTGAGGACCACTGAATCAATCATGAGATGCCACGAATTATCCTGACAATCAGCCACTTTGGAGGAATAACTCTGGAACATATCAGCTATGCGCAACTCCAAATGATTGACATATAGAACAGCCTGTAAGACCACATCCCCCACATACCATGCCATATCTACCTCATCTGGAATTAACAAATCTCCTCGGAGATACATGTATGACATCAGCATGGTGTCTGGCGTGACAGAATCTTCAAAGAGCATTCTGACTACCTCTGTCAACAACTCAGCAGACCAAGCCCCACTCCAGCCATCCTCTGGAAAAGGTAAATCCATCGTGGAAAGCTTCATATAGAAGACCAACTTCTGCAAGTGGTAGTGGACAAAGAAAGAATGGTCAGGTAAGACATAGTCCTGAAACTGTTCAAAGGTAGACCATAATAAGTCCATTCTGGACTGCAATCTTTCCACTTTGTCTTGGAATAAAGGGCACAAAGTAGCCTGTCTCTGTAGGGCAGCCAAGTCCTGCTGTGAAAGAGAAGGAATTAATGAAACAGGAGGGCTTGGAGGAACAGAGCGGGACTTTGCAAGCTGATCTTGCAACTGCTGGATTTGGGAGGCTTGGTTGGCCACTGTGTCATTAGCCATCTGTAAAGCTAAAAGCTTGTCATCTAAAAGAACTTGGAATTCTTTCGCTTCACTGGACATCCTCTCCTTCTCTGCTGAAAGGCTAGTAACCTGTGACTGAGCCTCGAATAACTGGGTCTTCAATGAAGCAATCTCATCGCTTTGAGTGGCAACCAGTTGGGTTTGTTGTTCCATTTGCTTAAATAGATCTGCTAGGGTATCCTTAGCAGATGCTAACTCAGATATTGCCTTATGCAACTGGTCTTTGGACTGCATGAGCTCCTCATAGAAAGATGCGTACAGCTGCTGAACACAGGCTGTCACTGACAACTCAATGGAACTTTGAATATCCTTGCAGAGGAAAGGAATGGCATCTCCTGAAACGAGACTGTTCAGGGAAGGAACTGAGATCTCCAAGGATCCTTCTCTATGTGCTCTGAATAGGTTATTGCAAGTGAGATACCCAGGGAGTTCACTGCCAGAAGTAGCAGGGATAGACACTGAGGGAAGTACAGCAGGGGCTTTGTCCGCTACCCTCTTCAAGCGTTTGCGCTGTATGACCAGGGGAGGCGGAGAATCATCATCCTCAATGTCAATAGGTGCTGACTCTTCTGAAGGTGGAGGAGGAGGGACTGGATCTGATGGAGGAGGTGGAGGTACAGTCTTCTGTAAACCTGAATAGGTCAAGAAGGCTGACAAATAGGATCCATAGGTAACATTGGTAACATTACCCCTCGTGACTTTAACAAAATGCTGATCCATCTTAGTAAGGAGGTATGTGCTCCAATCAATGGCAACTCCTTTCAGCACCATCCTGGAAGCTGTGAAAAGCTCTTTGGACAAATAGTGGGATGGTGTTTTGGCAGGCATGAACCTGTCCTGAAGGAACTGGCACATCGTCTTCCAGACGGGATCAGTGATCATAGAAAACGAAACTCCTGAAGAGTTTATCACTTTCTTAACATCAAGGACCTCCCTTGTCTGCTTCTGCAACAGCTTGAGAATCTCTTCATTAGAGAAGAGCTGTCGAGTGGTCACAAAAGGTTCTCCTTTGAAGGGTAAGGACAGAGCCTTCCCTAAGCCGCGAGACGTCAATGTCATAGACATGCCTTGGACTACTCCTGTCTTCTTGCTGTAAGAGGCCAGGAACTCATCACATACGGACGGATCCTCTGGAAGTAATGGAAAAGGAGTGGCCACAAAAGCAGCAAGTCCTGCCTTCGTGAGGGGCTCAAAAGTAAGTAGGGATGAGTAATCCCTACTAACTAGTGGGACATGCTGGATAGGGGGAGGAGCATGAGAAGGCGCCATTCAGATGGTTACACACACACCACAAACACAGACAATCAAGGTGAATGCCTGCAAAGCAACAGACAAAAAACCAAGGATAAGAGAATTACCAATAAAACGTGACACGACCTACTAACCCCAAGCAAACCACATCCTAGAAAAAATTTGACATGACCTTGAGACAAATGCGACCGAAAGCTTCATGCGATGCATCAGACAAACACCCTGAACCCCGTATCAGGCAATAAAAGAAAAAAACTACATACCGTACCCGTAACCGTAACAAAGACAGGAAACCAAAACCATGCCATATCCAACACATATCAATACGACATCTGTGATAGAACCAAGACTGGACCATGGAAAACATCACTAATGACCGCATATACCCATCCCACGAAACGCTTCATTAAAAAGGGGATTAAGTGCAGTGAGGGGGGATTAATTTAATGAAGGGTTGATTTTAATCAATTATTAAAAATGGGTGAATTTTTATTAGGTGATAAACCTTAATAAGAAAACGGCGATTTCTTATTATAAATTTAATTACCAATTATTAAGTTAAACGGTGCAGTTATACGATTCCCGGACGTCGATTCCCGACTGGGTCTCTAAATGCAATTCATTGATTATAATTAAAGTGATGTGGAGCGCTTTTTTGCCAGCGCGTGCTCATGTGACGGCTGGTTTATTTTAATTAAAATTTTAGAGTGCCTCTGTAGCGCACGTAGCGCGTGCTAAGTGAACGGCTGGTTGATTTTAATTAAAAAAATATGTGTGTTTAGCGCGAATGCGCGTGCCATGGTGGGTGAAGTAAAGGGTTTATTTTAACAATTAATTTGTGATTAAGGGGGAAAATAAATAAATAAATAACAAAAAATAAATACCTGGAAGGGTGTGTATGAGATGCAGGAATGCGCACGGAAGAGTCCCAGGAAAGGAAAAGCAAAAAGCACTGATGAAACAACAACAACACCTTAGCAGATGTGTTAATGTGATTTATGTTGGTTTTTTTTTAAATTTTTATTTATTTTATTTTATTTTTAGTTGTGATTTTTTATGTTGAAATAAATGGAAAATGAGGAAGGGAGGTGAGGGAAATTTTTTGAATGTTTTTAGATTTTTTTAGAATTTTTTTACAATTTTTAAAATGATTTTTCTATATTTTTTTGGCAATTTATGGGTAATTTTAGGAAAGATGGATTTTTCCAAAATTATAGGAAAGGCAATTCCTAGCAGACAAAGGTCCAAAAAGTGACAACTGGCAGAAGGAATTTTTAGAAATTTTTTGAAAAAATTTTTAATGGAAAAATTAATGTTGTGATTAATTAAGTCACATTAATCACATTAGTCACATTAGACACAAGTCAGGTTAGTCAGGTAAATCTACCTAGGTTAGTCTGGTAAGTCAACCTAGGTTAGTTAAGTTAGGTCTACCTAAGTCAGTTAAGTTAAATCTAACTAGGTTAGTTAAGTTAAATCTAACTAGATTAGTTAGTTAAGGGCTAACTAGGTTAGTTAGTTAGGTTAAGTTAGGGCTAGTTTTAACTAAACTAGAGTTAGTTAGGTAGGTTAACTAAGGTTAGATTAATTAAGCCTAAGTTAACTAATGGTTAGTAACTAACCTGAGGAGGAGGTGGGGTAGGAGGTGGAGGTTGGAGGGAGGCGAGGGGAGGTGGAGGTGGCGAACGCGGCGACGGTGGACGGGGCGGCGGTCGTGGCGGCGACGGCGGGCGTTCCGGGCGGCGACGGCGACGGCGGCCAACGGCAGGAGGCGACGACGCGGCGAGGACAGAGGATGGCGCTGCGACGGCCGACTGGGGGGAGGAGGAGGAGTGAGGGAGGAGAAAAGGAGGAGAGGTGGGAGAAAAGGAGGAGAGGTGGCGGCAGGAGAGAAGGGAGAGGGAGGAGAGAAGGAGGGGAGGTCGCAGGAGGTCGAGGGGAAAGGGAGGAGGAGAGGGAGGTCGGGGGGGAAGGAGGACGAGGGAGAATGGAGGAGGGAGGGCGGCCGCTGTGAAGGAGGGAGTGGGGAGATTGCGGGCAGCGGGTGGAGGAAGCGTGGCGCGGGGGGTCGAGCGCTGGGGGGGAGGAGAAGGAGTGAGAGAAGATGGAGGGGGCGAGGAAGGAGGAAGAACAGGGTAGGGGGGGCGCGCTGTGGAGGAGAAGGGTGGGAGAGGAGTCGAGGGAGGAGGTGGAACGCGCTGGGGGGGGCGCTCTGTGGAGGAGAAGGGTAGGAGGCGAGGGAGGAGGTGGAACGCGCTGGGGGGGGTGCTCTGTGGAGGAGAAGGGTGGGAGAGGAAGACAGCGGGAGAGGAGAAGGAGGAGAGGGGAGAAGGTCACTGCGGGGGCGCAGGGAGGAGAAGGCGCTGTGGAGGAGGTCGTCGGGAGGGAGGAGAGAAGGAGGGAGAGGGAGAAGAAGTGGAGAGAGAAGGAAGGGAGGAGGAGGGGAAGGAGGTGGAGGCGATGGAGGAGGGAGGAGGAGGCAAGGAGAAGAAGGAGAGGGAGGTGGAGATGGAGGGCGTCGTGAGGGAGGAGAGAGAAGGAGAGGAGAGGGGAGGGAGGGTACGCAGAGAGAGAGAGAGAGAGAAGAGAGTGGGGGAAGACGGTTGGGGGGAAGGGACGGGCAGTTGGGGGGGAAGGGTGGGGGGCAGGGGCAATGGGCGGGTGGGGGCCCATGGGAGGTGGGTAGTGGAAATAGGGGTGGGCAAGGGCAATGGGCGGGGGGAAGGGTGGATGGGCGGGGTCTAAAAGGGGGCGTATCCCCGTCCCGCGCACGTGCGCGGGGCGGGGTAAAAAAATTTGCCGTGACGGGATTGGAATGGCACCGGGAAGACGGTACGGGTTACGCGGACACGACTGGGGCGCGTGGAGACGCGTTAAATCGAAAAAAGGCGCGAGAAAAAACGTAAAAATAAAGAAAAATTAATAACTCCCAATCCGGATGTCAAAACGAAATATCGTAAAAACGAAAAGTGGGCAAGACGACAGGGGGGAAACAAGAAAAATATGGGACGGGGGTTCCGAGAGGGATAAAGGGCGGTCACGTGCAAAAAACACAAAAAACGAATCAAAAACGCAATTTAAAAATTAATATCGAAAGATCCGTGCATCAGAATGAAGTGCAGAAAAAAGAAAAACTGTGCAGAAAGATGTGCCCGACAATCCTATCACGTCAAAACATAATTCCGACTAAGGTAAAATGCGTTCACATGGGAAAAACCCAAAAAACAAACCCGAAAATGGGATCGGAAATTAATATCGAACAAACCGTTCATCGGAATAACATGCAGTAAGAAAGAAAAATGTCCGCAGAAAGGAGTGGCACAGGGTTATCACGTTAAAACGCAGTTCCGGCGGAAATAGGAGGGGTTCACATGTGAAAAACTCCAAAAATTCTCCCGAAAACTCATTTTAAAAATTAATAAGTAAAAATCCGAACGTCGAAAAAAGGTGGAGGAAAAAGGAAAAAGATAGGGGAAGGCACGGGGGACACGGCTGTCAAATCAAATCGGAATTCCGATACAAATAGGGCAGGTTCACATGGAAAAATGTCAAAAATACGCACGAAAAAGTCTTAAAAACCCGGAAAATTAATATTGGACAAACCGTGTATCGGAATGATGCGGAGGAAAAAGGAAAAATATCAGGGGAAAAGCTGTGGGCAGGGCTATGACGTCAGATCACGGTTTCGAAGTAAGAAAAGCGCGTTCACGTGGAAAACCGTCTAAATTGCGTAAAATGCTTCAAAAATTAATAACTCAAAAACCGTGCACCGGAACAGGGGTAGGTAAAAAGGAAAAATGGACCGTTCAATGGGAGGAACAGGGCTATAAGGTTGGATTTGGATTTAAGTGAACGTAGAGTGCATTCACATAGCAGGACCTCAAAATCAAGGAATGAAGGAAAACTGCAAGGAAACAGCCCCAAGGGTGGGTGGAACATAACCGGACGGGTGGGAAGGGACCCCATTAGGGTAAAATCAAGTCATGGTATACATGCATGAGCAGATTAAGGCATAAGCAGATGAGTATGCAATGTAGACGCGCAGGGACGCGTCCCCACACTTAAAACCTTAACGGATAGGGTTAACCGAGCAAGAAGGACCTAGGACCATGCCACAGACCATCCACTAACTTCCCCACACTTAAAACATGAACATCACGAAGAAACAGAAGTTGTAGGGTTAGAAAAACTTGGCCCGTTGCGTCAAGAATCAAGATTGAGTGTCAACGGCACGTCCAGTGTGGTTGTCGGCGCTGGAGGGACCAAGGCAGCTTCTCGGCACACGTTCGTCATGGCAGGGACCACGCGGCAGCACCCAGGGAGGTAGCTGATGGAAGGAATCGCAAGAAATTCGTCGGTAATGAGGGATATTGCACTCAACTCACAGTCACTCAATTGAAATGAAAGAACAGTCACTCGCCCCATGACTAATATCACTCGAGAAAGAATGATTAAAACCCGTAACTCATACCCGGTTGAGGAATCAACAAGGGGGAATGGTGCAGAAGGAGTATGCCAGGGTGCACAGTTGATGGTGCAGTAGTGCGTCCAACCCGTCTGGCATAGGTGCAAGGAGGAAGGCAAGGGAGCCTTACAGTGCAGTGTACAGAACAGGGTGATGTGTCTTGTGTTGACGGTAAAAACCCATCCCGTGGGTGCACAGGGAAACGGGAACATACCTGACTCCAAGTGTCGTAACGTCCCTCAATCTCACCTCTCGGTAAATGATTGAAGAAACTCTAGTCACACTCAACCCACCCTCTGTCTCACGCTCGGTGGATAGATACAAGAGGGCAGCCTTTTCCTGAAACCCATTGATGTAATCCTCACAATCACTGGTGCAAAGATTGTATGCCTTGTGCGCATTTGATGGTGCAAATGTGCATCCCGCCCTGTGCCGGCATACGGTGCGAGAAGGAAGGCAAGGGAGCCTTATGGTGCAGTGCACAGAACGAATTGTGCTTTGTGCTTTGAGAGGCCCATCCCATGCGTGCAACACTTCATTCACACTTCTCACCTCTCATTCGATTTGAAGGGAAAAGACTGGTCTCTCGCCCCACCCTCTGTCTCACTCTCTGTTGATAATACAGAGGGCAACCATACTCACTTCCCCATCCGGTTAGGATGAAAGCTCACATCATTCGATTGTTTGTCGATGAAGATCGCGTCATCAGTTGTTGAAGAGGCGTACCCAGGGAGGTAGCCATCAAATTCGAACATTGTATTGGATAGAACATGTTGTCTGCTAGAGGACAGGTAGTCACTTTGCAAAGAGACCCAGGACACAGCGTACCAAGGGAGGCAGCTTCAGAATTGGATCCGAGGGATATCAATCAATGAATCCACTTTCTGGACTGCTGGGTGTTACCACCTTTTCCACAGCCAGCTTCCCGCCCAAGGGTGTTTACCACCTTTTCTTGGAGCGAGGCCTGCTATGACAGGGAATTGCTTCCTTTTCTCTCATAACAGATTTGTTTTGTTTTTTTCTTTTTCTTCTTTGTTTTTTTTTTAAAAAAAAAATTTCCCCTATTCCCGAGGGTGTTTCCACCTTTTCTCGAAGGATAGGTCGGCATGACAGGGACCTAAGTCCTTTTCTCCCATGACCGATATGTTTTGTTTTTTGTTTTTCTTTTTTTTTTCTTCATATTGAACAAGGAAATGGTAGAAAAACCATGTGTCAAGACCCACCTCGCCACTGTCGCTGGTGGAAAATAGAGGATAAGAGATCAAGGCTGGAAGGGGGTTTGGAGGGGACAGAGGGTTGTGTCCACTTCATCAGGAGTGATTGAAGAACGGCTAACAGAAGTATCATCATAAGAAGTACAGTGCCGTGCCAACAAGGGAAAAGATCAAGTGACCGTAATTGTCAAGATCCCCAAGGAGGGAAGTACTTCTTCAGGCGATATCCATTGATCAGAAAGGAATCATCAGAGGCATCAACGGTCTGTACTTGGACAGAGCCATTAGGGTTGACTGCAAGTACCTTATAGGGGCCCATCCACCGCTGTTGGAGCTTGCCAGGAAACTTGCCAAAGTGTGAATCATAGGCTAGGACCAAATCACCTTCTTTGAACTCTTTGTGCTTGATAAAACTGTCATGGTAAGCCTTGCGTCGAGCTTGCGTGGCTTCCATGCACTGTAGAGCCATCCGACGAATTTCGTCCAAACATTCCAAGTGCAGGAGACGGCGTTGCAGTGAATCATCATCCCCCAAACGCTCTTTGACAGCCACTCTCAAAGAGGGTAGTTCCAGTTCAACAGGAAAAACAGCTTCTGTACCATACACCAGCTGGAAGGGTGTTTGTCCCGTTGCTGCTTTATGGGAGGTTCTGTACGCCCAGAGGGCCTCTGTAAGTCGATCATCCCAATCACGACGATGTGCGGCAATTGTTCTTGTCAGAATCGAGCAGAGGATGCGATTGGTGACTTCGACTTGGCCGTTGGCTCTGGGGTAATAGGGAGTGGACTTGCGATGGCGGATCTTATACAACTCTGTCAACTCTTCCATGACTTTGTTGAGGAAATGAGTGCCTCTATCACTTACCAGCTCTAAGGGACTGCCAAAACGGGTGATGATATTCTCGTACATGAACAGGGCCACGCTGTTACCATCGTCCCGCTTTAGGGCTTTAGCTTCACACCACTTTGTGACATAATCTGTACATACGAGGATGTATCTATTCTGCTTCCTTCTGGTAGGAGGATCGATCGGACCTACGAAGTCGATGCCCCACTTCTCAAATGGCTTCAACGGAAGGATAGGTTGCAGTGGCATGGCACTTGTCTTCGTGGGTTTCCCCATTGTTTGACAAGCATCACATCTTTTACAGTAATCATAGGAATCTTTGTGGATGGTAGGCCACCAATAACCTGCTAGCAGAGCCTTCCTGGCTGTTGCTTCTCCTGCAAAGTGACCTCCACATGGCTCGTCGTGGCAAGCCTTCAAAACAATCCCAATCTCTTCTCCTGCAACACATCGTCTGAGTATTTCATCTTTGCCCTTCTTGTACAATGCACCGCCTAGCAGGGTGTAGGGGGCTGATTCTAGCATGAGCTTCTTCCTTTCCCGACTAGAAATACCAGGAGGGTACTGTTGGGTTGCCAGCAGATTGGCAATGTCCGCATACCAGGGAGTGACAGTTTCTACCAAGAATAGGGAAGCATCAGGGAGGTCTGGATCATCTCGTTCCTCGTCTGCAGTTTGTGGGATACGCGACAGATGATCAGCCAGAACATGGGAACGACCAGGCTTAGTAATCACCTCAAAGTCGAACTCCTGGAATAAAAGGAGCCATCTCATCATTCGTCCTTTCACATCTGCTTTGTTCATCAAGAAGGACAGGGCCTCATGATCCACATAAAATTTAAAGTGGGTAGATAGGAGGTAGTGGCGAAACTTCTCTAGGGCAAACACCATTGCCAAGCACTCCAGCTCTGTCACTGTATAGTTCCGTTCCCTATCAGTGACTTTTCGACTTGCATAATAGATCGGTTGATCCAACTTTGAGGAGCCCTTTTGGCAGAGGACAGCACCTAAGCCTTCAATTGATGCATCAGTGTGTACATGGAACTCTTTCGTCCAATCAGGAGGTTGCAGAATGGGTGCCTCTATCAGACACTGTTTCAGAGTGTGGAAGGCTTTGTCACATTCTTCCGTCCAAGTAAACTCTGCATCTTTCCTCAGGAGCTTATGCAAGGAGGTTGCCTTTGTCGCAAAATGGGCTATGAACCTTCTGTAGTAACCCACATGGCCTAGGAATCCCCTCAACTGTTTGAGGTTGGTGGGTGCTGTCAGAGCTGCAATCTTTTCGATCTTTGCAGGGTCTGTTGATATCCCTTGTGTAGAGACAATGTGGCCCAACAGAACTCCAGAAGAGACCCCAAAGATGCATTTGTCGGGGTTGAGGGAAATCCCATACTCCCGGCATCGGTCAAAGCATTGTTCCAGATGTCCCTAGTGTTCACTGATCAAACTATAGACACAGAAGTCATCCAAATATACTTCGATAAAGTCATGCAGATGATTCTGAAATGCAGCCATCATGACTCGTTGGAAAGTAGCAGGGGCATTGCAGAGCCCAAATGGCATCACTCGGTAAGCGTAGGTCCCCCATTCTGTGGTGAAGGTTGTTTTGGATTGGTCTTCTTCTGCGATTTGGACTTGGTTGTATCCGCTGAATCCATCCAAAAGAGAATAAAGTTCATGTCCTGCCACTGTGTCCAACAGTTGGTCTGTGAAAGGGATTGGAAAGTGATCCTTCTTTGTCTTGGAATTAAGCTTTCGAAAATCCACACATATTCGCAATTTGCCATTCTTCTTGGGTACAACCACAATGGGTGAAACCCATTCACTATTTGCCACTGGATAAATGAACTCGGCTTCTAGAAGCTTCAGCAGCTCCGCTTTCACCAATGTGGAATAATTCGGGTTCATTCGCCTCTGTCGTTGCCGTACTGGCTTGGCATCAGGCTCCAAGTCAATATGATGTTGACATATTGTGGGATCAATCCCCTTTAGGTCTTTATAAGACCATGCAAACACGTCCAAATTTTCTTTCAACAAGTTGTACAAAGTTGACAACTCCTCTTCTGGGAAACTGCTACCCACCTTCAAGTGGCGTTCAGTGCCTTCTGCATCCACAAAGGTTAACTGCCTTTCACCTTCTACTTCACGGATGAAGGTCCCGCGGACTGCTTCTGGATACAGATCCGACTCCTTCAAGGGAGTGGTGTCCTCTTCTGATGTCCCACTAGAACTCACCTTTTCTTTCGGTGGAGACTTAGGTTGCTCCTTAAGACGTTGGAATGGGATAAGAGCCGTTTCGGGTTTGGTTTCAAAATTAATTACCTCTTGGCTTGAAGACTCATCTTTTGATGATACATCCAGGAACGTCACATAACAGGGACCCTCTGATGCTTGTTGGGTAGGTGGGACTGGTGCTTGTTGGCACGGTGCATCATCATCATCCTTCTTTGGCAAAAATAGGTTAGGACGACATGAGCCGCTGCTGAAAGACGGCTTGTTCTTCTTAATCCCTTTCTTATAAAGGTTTTGTGTATGAGAAGATCCATTGACCAGACCAAATGGTACCATTGCCATTCTGTCCCATAGCATGAGCTCGTCGGCTTCTGATGCTTCTGGAACTTCTTCCTCAAATGTATCCTCTTCAGGTGGGATAGACTCTTCTGGCTCACTTTCATCATCTTCTTCGTCCATATCATATTCATCCTCTTCTGTCTCTGTCTCTGTTTCTGCGTCTGCTTCTGTCTCTGCTTCTGCTTCTGTCTCTGTAGGAGCTCTGTAACAGAAGAACAGATTCTCTGGTTCCTCTCCTGCCTCTGTCTCTGGCTCTGCTTCTGTCTCTGCTTCTGCTGTGGCCATGTAACAGGGAGAGCAGTACATCCATGCTTCTATCTCACTATCAGAAGTGATTTCAGAAGTCATGCCTGGTTCAGGCAGGAAGTATTCACCCATTGATAATGGCTTTGCATCCTTTGGAAGTCGGCTTACTGTATCCACTGTTAAGGAATGTGCCACTGTTTTCTTAGGAAGGATTTGTTTGACAGCATCTTCGTCTGCTGATGTTCCATCCGTAACCTCATTAGGGGAGTCAGAAGATAATTCCAAGGAGGTGGATCCATGTCCTTTTTGAGAACCATACAGTTTCAGCACCACTTTGTTGGGTCCTCTACCCAAGGTCAAAGTTCCTTTGAACCAATCCGTCCTTGCTCGGGCTTCAAAAAGCCATGGTCTGCCTAGTAACAGGGGATAGGATGTGCCATAAGAGTTTGGCTTCACCACGAAATAGGTTAGCCAATAATCTTTTCCCGCCACAGTAGTCTTCACATATGGGAGAATGCCCAAAGGCTTGATTCTACTCTGATCCGCCAGTCTGATGAGCCATTGGGTTGGTTGCACACCTTGTAAGCCTAGATCCTTCATCGTCACATCCGTCATAATGTTCACTGATGAACCTCCATCAATCAGTGCATTTGCAATGAAGCAGCCTTCTATCCACACGCCAGTCTCTGGGGTACCCGGATCTAGGAAAGCGTTAGCCACATCCACTTCTTTTACAGGCTCTGGAGCCTTGTCGGACTTTGTCACTGTGGAGGGAGCAATCCTTAAACCACGTCTTTTCGTCAGTATACTTTTGAACCTTTTCCGGCAGCTGGGAGACAACAACAATAATTGTCGGAATGTGAGGTTTGGTTTAAAGGTATCTAGATCTCTAACTAGATCATATTCCTTAATAGGATCCACTGGCTTCTCTAATCGATTAGGGAATGGGGCAACACCCATTTTCATTTTCCCTCTTTCTTCCATCAGAGGAATTACATGAGCTTCTTCTGCCACTTGTGGCACTTCCTCCTCTTCTGTATCCTGGACCTCTGGTCCTGTCTCTGTAACTGTCTCTGTAACTCTCTGTGGCTCTGTAGGGCTCTGTACGGCACTGTTAGGCTCTGTTCTGTTCTGTTCTTCTGGTGGAAGACTGAACTTCACTGTTCTGGCAGGAGGGTTATTTTCTTTCTGGATAGGTGGTTCCTTCTGCTTTGCACGCGTGATGGCAGCAACTTCCAATTCTACCAAATTGGAGGTAGGCTCTTGGGCCTTGGACGGACTATCAGTAGCATTGTTTTTCACTGGGGCTGGGCTTGGACAGTCTTTTGCAGTGTGGCCTTCTCCTTTGCATCGACTGCATAAGGGCTTGTAATCCACCGACCTTCGAGGATTTGGACAATTTGGTGAGATGTGGCCCTTTTCTCCGCATCTGTAACACTCCACTTCTGATCTCTGACCACCGCCAGACTGTCTTCCTCTGTAACTTTGAGAGGGAAATCTTCTGGGTCCGAAATTAGGACCAAACTCTCTAGGCTTGGGTCCAATATCTTCTGTTGTCATTTTGGATTCCAGCAAGTTAAATCTTGCGTCTTCTTCCTTTCTTCTCCTGTCATGCATCTCCTTTAGGGAGCAAATGTCCTCTGTATGGTTCTTCCGCAAACAGTAGGAACAGAAGGCTCCAGGGATGGTTGGTTTCCGTGTACATTCAGTGGCTAAATGGCCTGCTTGATGACACTTACCACACCAAGTATTTGATCGCATCACATCTCTTCCTACTCCTGCAACGTTGGATATGCTCGCTGTGTTCACTTTCAGCGTCTGTAGTTGCTCTGTAATCACATCCATCAACTCCTTTTTGATGTTTGCAACTGAGTTGGATAAATAATCCTTCAAGCTTTCTCCTCCGGACGTACTGGTAGGAGGGTTTTGAGGAGTTTCTGTAATCACTGCATAAACTGGTTGGGTTGGTACAGAGGGGTCTCTGTTCTGGTTCTGATTCAGAGCTCCTGTTTGAACTGTTGGCTGTTGACTCCAGTTGGTAGGGTTCCACTGTTGCTGCTGATTTGGCATTGAGGAAATTGGTTGAGACCATGGTTGTTGTGGTGGAACCACCATTTGAGGCATGGATTGTAGCCACTGTGGATTTGGTGCACTGTACTGTGAGACCGGGGGCATCTGTTGGTAGGAGTAGGGAACAGTCCCTGGGACTGCATTTGGTGGGTACATCATTCCTGGCACCAGAGGAGGTAGGACTCCTCTTCCTGTATTCATTGCTAATCTAGCTTCCACTTCATCGTACAGTCTTGCACCTTCTGTTGCAGCTTGCAGGGTGGCTGGTCTTTGTAGCTCCACAAACTTACGGACTTCTGGTTGTAATCCTCTGAGAAACACTCCCTTCTGAATGCCATCGTCTAGATTATGGTTAGTCCATCTCTTTAGGATGGATTCCATTCGTGAGACATAGGCTTCTACTCTTTCTCCAGAGGACTGACTTAGGTTCATAAATTCCTCTCTCATCCGCTCTTCAAAACCTTCACGCCTGAATTTAGTGAGGAAGGCCAACTTCAGATCGTCCCATGTGCCAAACGTTCCTGCTGCTTGTCTCTCATACCACTGAAACGCCGCGCCCTTGAAAGTGGCGGGGAATATCGCTAACCAATGCTCAGGGGTTCTGGCATTGTTAGCCACACACGCTACCATAAACTCTGCTACATGAAGATCGGGGTCTTCATTGTACTCTCCCTTAAAAACTGGCAATGGGACTACATTCGCTGGCCTGTCATCAATATTTCCAGGACGGATCTGGCTTGGAAGTGGACCTCCAGCAGGAGGAGGAAGGGCTTGATGTGCCATTGGGACTTCTGTAAAGAGTTCCGCAAGGGCGTCAAAGGCGGCTTCTGCTGCGAGCTCGCTCTCGGCTCTGATTCTTGCTTTCTCTCTTCTCACGTACCTCTGGACTCGTTCCAACGCTTGCCTTTTTATTGCGTCATTCATCAGGGGGTTGACTCCACTATGTTGTTAGTGCTCCACAGAGGGTTAACAGAAGGCTTCAGTCTCTGGAGGACTCTCTTGCCAACATTTCTTCTACTTCTTTCCTCTCAACGTCCCTGAATTCTGCTTTCATGCCACTACACAGAGGAAGGTATTCGGTTCTGAAGGTGTCAAAATGCATACGTCTGAGCATTGTGGTGGTGCCATCATCATAGTAATGCCAGCTTCTGATGGTTTCAATAGTGTATGTTGTGAAAAACACTCTGTCTACCAACTTCCAGTGGGTTGCTAATTGAACAAACAGAAGATTATCAGTACACCAAGCATCCCATGTATCTTGCTGTTGAGCATCCACGAACAAATTCCAACTCTTTTCCTTCTTGTCCCTGTGAACCTCTACAGACCAAGACTCCTGAAGCTTCTTCACAATCTCCCACTTGATGTTGTCTGGAAACTTCTCAATGAATGCCAAATCTTCCATGGATGTTCATTCTCTCTGTTTTTGCTCTTCAGTTTGTTCCCAAACAATTTGCCACCAAGATGCAAGTTTCTGCTGCTTCAACAGGAAGAGGAAACTGTCCACCACATAGAGCATACATCATGATGGTGATGTGTTTCCGCCATTGTGGGATGAACTTCTTGTGGAAAGTGGCTTTGATTATGAGGAATTCCAACTCTTCAGTGGAAGAAGGAACTTTACAAACATCCATTGAATTCTTCTATTCTTGACAATGCCATTTCCTTCATTTTCAGCCTCTTTTGGTGCTTGTTGATGGCAAGTTTCCCCGGCTGCGCACCAAAAACATGGAGCCCCGAGAGGAACACCAAGGAAAAGGGAATTCTCTTGCAAGAAAATCTATCTTGTAGCATCAACAAGCTTGTTTATCATGTTTCATATGATCACAATGAAGAAAAGAACACCAGGCACAACAAATCTTCATGCAGCATCATGTAAATCTCCCACGGTTTTTAATAGAATCAACCATATTCTTCAACATCTTCACAAAATCCATCAATAGAACAAAGAAAGCAAAGAAATACACCATCTTTGAATGGAAATACATCACATAGTATTCATCTTCAATATCTTCATAGTCTTCTCTCTCAATCTCTCATATACAATCACTCTGTTTCAATAGAATTGGCTATCTCTGACTCTCTCTCACACACTCCATCAATAATACATCATATCCTCACTACAATCTCTCAAAAATTACTCTCAATAATCACTCTTAGGTCGTGGATACCCCTCCCAAGAGGTATGTCTGATATGAAAGGTCACCAGAGCCACTATAGTGTCTCTTCACAGCTCACTACTGTCACTTCACTCTAATCTTCTCTTAAGTCTTCAACAGCTACTTCTTCCACTTCTTTCAGCTCTTTTGCACTTGTATTCACCTCTTTCCAAGGCTAGAAAACTTTCCCAAAATCACACATACATTCCACAGAACACTTACAGAACAGTCTACAGAACAGTACCAGAACAGTTACAGTACAGAACAGAACAGAAACAGAACAGTAACAGAACAGAAGCAGAAGCTCTACAGAAGACCTACAGAAGGTTACAGAAGGTTATCAAAACCACATAACTCGCTCTCAAACCATTCAAAACTCTCACAAACCATTCACTAAGCTTTCACAATATCTCATTCTTCATCAATCAATACTCCATCCCTCCTTACAGAAGACAATCAGAACAAAACAGACCAAAACAGAACAAAACAGAAGGTATACAGAACCTATCAGAACATCACAAAACCACCAACAAACATCATGAACTTCCAAAACACAATCAATATCATCCAAAACACTCTCAAACCACTTCCTAAATAAATCAATCATCCCATAAAATCAACCATTCAGCTCTCAAAAACAACAAAAATCAGCCAAAAAACAAGTCATTTCAACACTCAACAACTCACAGAATTTGAATGCAATGTAGGGAGGGCTCATAGCGGTTAGAGGTCGTCTATCTCTAGTAGAACGCCTCAATGTAGACTATGTTGCATGTCTAACATCATGTCTAACATCCTAGCCATGAGGATCGGTTGTTGGTGCACGCTATCTAGCTAGTTGTGTGGGAGTAGGAGGGCTCTTCCTAAAAGATAACCCTACGTATCTCAACAACTTTCTCAACCTACATATGCATTTTGTCCTCATGGAACACAACATTATGGTTGCGGATCACTTTTCGCGCATGCCGATCCCAAATATGATATCCCATCTCACCTGCATCTCCATAGCCAAGGAAAATGCATTTCACACTTTTAGGATCTAGCTTATTACATTTGTCCTTAGACACATGGCAGAATGCCTCACATCCAAAGACACGCAAATGAGCATATGAGGGAGGCGTTCATATCCATATCTCCTTTGCAACCTAAAAAGAGCCATCTTAGCTCAAATTTTGTGGGTCAACTAGCAAAGTCCCCCTCTACAAGTTTCATTCATCTCCTATGGTCTCCCCTCCCCCCCACCTTTCACCTTGGTTATACATGTGATTTTGAGGTGATTTTATCGAGAAATAGTGTCATGCAAGCTCCTACACATGGATCTCCCACCATTGGAACAAATTGATTTGGTGCCATTCCTCCTTGATGATGCACATGACTACTATGCATGTGCCAACCTGCTTCTTCAATATAGTTCATGCTTCTATGTCTATGCATTTTAGTGTTTCTAGGTCTGTACTCTAATTTGTTGCCCTTTGCAACACATGTGAGGTTTTGCCTCTTCATTCATCCTTACTATTTTGATTTTAGTTTTTCTATGGTTGCATGTCTTTGAATTTGTCATTTTCCATGTCTATCTTGTTCTTCTATCTCTAAATCCTATTAAGTAATAAAATTCCAATCTCATTTATACTGAGTGTACAAACTCATAATGAATTGTTTTTTTCTATTGCATACACAGAGTGCAATTGAAAATTTTGTCTCCCTGATTTTGAGCTGAACATTGCATTGCATACAAGACTTTTCAATATATGTGGCTGTATCAATTCCAATAGATTGATCAATTATTATTTCATTGAATGGCTTGTGTGTAAATATTATTGTGGCATACATCTTGTCAAGTTGCAAGGTCTCAAATATTCTAATTCTTGCAAATCAACTTTGATAACCTTTCCTAGCTTCAATTCCCTCAAGGAAAGTTCATCTTTTCTTAGAGCCTACATAAGTTTCTTGGTTTTATTTGTATGACTTGCATGGAAAGGGAATGAAGTATTACTTCTATCTTATGTGATCAATTACAACTCATGGAATCAATTGCATCCTCAGTTGGTCAAACATGCTGATGTCTATTGATTTATTGACTTCTCCCCTTCCCTTTTGCATGTACGCAATTATTGCCTCCAATTTCTTATATAGGGAAACATATGTGCGTAGATGATGGACACAACCCTATGCATTGCATTGTTGGTCATGCTTCCTTATTATATGCAAAAGAAAATCATGGATTATACCTCTACACACAAGCGTTCTTTACAAATGCATGACATCATTGTTCTGTATGCATTGTCCACCACAGATCATTATATCTAATCTTTGCTCCACATCAAAAGTATTTGTGTGAACAAATGTTGTCTTTCTACCCACATTTTCGAGCAGGTTGGAGCAACCCTCCATAGTCCTCATCGTGCTAGTGCAACATCACACTGTGTTAAACATGCTCTTTTTTTAGCAGTAGCTCATGTTTTTCATCTCCTACAATATATCTTCTTCATTGCGCAACTATACAAGCACTTATACACTTGGTTTTGATGCTTGGAATTGATCCTTCCACTCTTGACATTTGATTTGAGTGCTAAGCTTCAATTTTGGATTGTTATAACAATCCACAGATGGTCATAAAATAGAGCAGCATTTATCTTTGATGTCTACACTCATTTCCATTGGTTGGATGATGCCCTGTTATTCCTAGTTGGTGCTTATATACTCAAGGATGCTATGTCATTGCTTGGAGTTGATTTTGGACTGATTTAACAACTTCATTTACTCTATTTTGACTGGGATTCGCTAACTAGAAATACAAGGAAGCACTCTATTTGATGCTTCTATGGCCAGCTTTGTTGGTCTTATGATGCCCGATTATGCTAGGGTGATGTCTACATGTATGGGAATGCTATGCCAGTGGGTTGGATTTGGAGTTGATTTTGGTACTGAAATAGCTTGATTTAATCATGTATTTAGTGCTATATATAGCAAGGCTAAAGCTCTTAAAACATGGATTTTATATGCCTATTGCTTTTGGCTATGATTTGGATATTCTATATGCACTACTGATGTGTACCATTGATACTACTACATTGGTATATCATATGCCCATGATTTCAGGTGGCTTTGAGCTTGATTTTAGTAGTGATTTGCTCAGTTTTGAGAGTGAATTTACTGCTATAATAACCAGGGCTGAAGCCTATTTGGTCAATGTATACTCTACCTATTGGTCATGGGTGCTTCCTGGGTGACTCATATGACTACATGGATGTATACGAAGGTTGGCACATGTCTTTTATTGCTCCTAAATGCCTTTTTAAAAAATATTTGATCAAGCTCTATCTTGGTTGGCATTTGATTAACATTGGTCTACATTGGCATGCTTTATGACTATCATTATGCCTATGGTCTATGCTTGACTCTTTGGTACATACTTTGATGTATATGTCAAAAATGCATGCTCCTTACATTGTTTGTGTTTAATTGCCACTTGGAGCTTCACTTGGGCTTTCATTTGCATACTTTGGAGCTCTTGGATGCTTATTTGGGTTGTCAGAGATTTGATATTGATTGTTACATGATGTGCTGGATGTTATAGGTGATGCTTGATCGATCCCTTGCTCTGGATGCTCTATTGATATACGGTCTTGGCTCCATGATGCCTTATGTATTCACATGCTATCTTTGAGCTTGGTTGCTTGATTGACATCGATCTTTTTGCCAATGGAAGCTTCATGCTATCTCTATATATTTTAGAGCTTGTGGTTTATGTAGTTGAGGTTCTTGAGTAGACAAGACTATTATTTTTCTTACATGTCTATGCTCTCGATAGATACTTGTCTACATTGGATGCTTTTGGGCTGATTTGATCCATTTTTTCTTTGAGCATATACCGACCTTTGTCAAGTCCTATCAATTAGGCATACTCCTAGCTTGGTTTACTCTCTGAGTTATTTATGCCGCCAGGGCTTGTATCCTCCTACTAACATCGATTGCTCTAACACATTTGGGTGTTTAGCTCATGGTTCTTAGCTGCTATAGTGGTTGTGACATGCCCGCTTTATGCAGGATCTGACTTGGCAATCATACCTAACTTTGGATCACTGTTAGCTCATTGTTTGCTCTCTTTTTCTCACTTCTATGATTTATTACAACAAGCTATTTAATGTAGACTATGATGTATTTATTGTGCTTAATCATGTCATTTTTAATGTACTTCTAGTACTATTTGGTGGAGAACTAGTCATTTTAGCAATTTCTCTTATTTTTAACTTTTTTTTACCGTGGTTTTGGTGTATTTATTGCTAATTTACAACAAGTTGTTTTTTGCATAGTCTACCTGTGTTTGACTCATTATGGCTAGTCATCTCAAAGGTACTACTTTATTCAACATTGCCAAGTTGGTTGGCACCAACTATGGCTACTGGAAGTCTCAAATATGGCAAGTTTTGGTGTAGAAATTGCATATTAAGCCACTAAGAAACAAAGGTATTAAACCCAAGATGATGATGATTGGGATGAGTTAGATGCACTATGCAAGTCCACTATCATTCTATCACTCTTTGAAGAGGTCCACAATAATGTTGTTAAAGATGAAGATCAGAGTGCATGGAATCTATGGGAAAAGATTCAGGAACTTTATCCAAAGCAGAGCCCTGCTTCACAAATGTATTGGCTTAAACAGTTGATGGATCTCTGCATGAAGGAGGGGACCCCATTGTCTGCTCACTCACTTTAGCTAGTTTCATTCTATCATGAAGAATCTACTTCAACAGGGTATTGAGTTTCATGATAATCTACATCCTTTGTTTTTGCTTGGCACTTTACTTGAGTTTTGGGATGTATTTTGCACTGCGATCTATACCAACAAACTTGATGGGCTAAAATTGAAAGATGTAGAGAGTGCTCTTTTGATTGATTGTGGGAAAGCAGGACACATACGGTCATAGCTCCATAAGATGCGCGATGACAAGTACAAAGAAAAGGGAAAAGAAAAAGTGCAGGAAAAATCCAATGATCACAATATTATACCTGCAAAGTCCAGTGTAAAGATTGAGGAGATAAATGTCATGTAGCTTGAGGAGTCCGATGGTGACTACATCTTAGCAACCTCTTCATGTGATGCCTCTCAGCTAACCGAGGCTCAATCTATGAATGCACAGTGTTGGCTCTTGGATTCATGTGTCTTTTCATGTGACCCCCTATCGTGAGTGGTTTTATACTTATCGTAGTGTATCTAGTACTATGCACTTAGGTGATGATCAGTCTCTTGCTATTGCTAGCATTGGTGATGTCACTCTACAATTTCCCTCTGGTAGCACTTTTATTTTACATAATGTACATCATGTACCTGCATTGACTAAAAGCCTTATGTTTGTTGGGTAGCTTGAAGATGTAGGTTATCAATATGCTTTGGTGAGTCTACATGGAAGATAACTCATGGCAGGCTTGTTCTTGCAAGAGGTGTCAAGTCTAGTAGCCTCTACCCCTTGGTTGTATTTGGTACTATTGACCATTGACCATGTTTTATCAATGGGTTCTATCCCACATGTATCTCTTTGGCATGCTCGTCGTCTTGGGCATATGTCACTTGAGGGAATGAAAATGCTTAGTGCTTTGCAGTATCTTTTGCCTTTTGACTACTCGCATTTCGAGTCATGTAATCATTGCAAGGTTTCCCTCCCCCCCCCCCCCCCCCACCATATGGTTTGAGCTAACCATTTGTGTGACAATGATCTTATGCAATGTTGTCTTTATGATTTTGAAATAGGGTAGTCCAATAATAAAGTAGCATCCCCCCCCACCCCCCCGAAAAAAAGCACCAGGCTTCAACGAAGGCATGCCTCATAGTGTCAAATAGTGTTACTTTTGAGAGAGTCAATTGGCTAAGGATTATTGGAAAAGCTTTTGATGGGTCAAAGTAATGCCTTTTGGTGTTCATCCAATTCCTCAATAACACTCATTTATTAAACAAATCATTATCCATTGTACAATCCATGAATCATGCCCAAAAAAATATTTCAATGTTAATGTGTCCTTGCTAGCATTTTTGCAATGGTAGAAGTTGAAACAAAGAAATCTACTCTATTTCCAATAGGCACAATTTTTCATGGTTACTTACTAGCTCCACTACCCCATGTGGTGGCCTACTGTGTTGAAGGATGCCCATCAATATGCTGCTAAAGAGTGCTTGCAATGTTTGAAGGAGGATCAACGGCAGGATGCAAGATCATCTAGTATTACTGCTTGAGCCATTTTAGAAGTGGGGAATTGATTTTGTTGGAAAAAATGAGCTAGCTTCTAAAAGGACACATAATCAATATATTTTGGTCTGCACTGGCTATTGAACAAAATGGGTGAAAGCTCAGGCCCTAAAAGACAATAAGGTAACTCGTGTGGTCAAGTTTTTATATTCTAACATCATGACTAGGTTCAGATGCCCTATTGAGTTAGTAAGTGACAAGGGTAAGCATTTTTTGAATTAGGTTATCCAAGAGCTAATTGTCATGCACATGATTTTACATAAAAAGTATACCCCCATACCATCCACATGCCAATGGGCAAGCAGAGAGCTCCAACAAGATTCTACTCGATAACTTGAAGAAAATAGTTGAAGACAACAAGAAGGATTGATATGTCGAGTTGGATTCTACATTATACGCATTCAGGACATCATACAAAGTCACTACAGGACTCACACCTTTCAGGTTGGTTTATGGATTAGAGGCAATTGTGACAATGGAGTTTGTAGTTCATAGTTTGAGAAGTGCTATAGAGAACAAGTTGGATTTTGAAAGTCTAGTGCAATACAGGTTGTAACAGCTCCTAAAACTTGCAAAGGACAGAGTGATAGCTGCCTATGTTGTAGGAATTGCATAGTCCAGAAGACAGGCATGGTGAATAGGTGTGTCAGGAAGAAAAAAATTGAAGAGGGAGATTGGCTTGTGGTATATAATTCAAGACTTGGAAAATTTCTAGGGAAATTGAAGCTCATGTATGTTGTTGTACCATTTGTTATCCATAATGACCTTAGACAGGGCACATTTTTCTTGAAGGACCTGAAAGGCAATGTGTTAAAACCATAGTGAATGGTTTTCACCTTAAAAGGTTGGTTCAACCTTATTATACACCCATTAATCTTGTTATTCCTACTTGGAAAAGGCAATCAGTTAAGGACATGAGACTGACTTGACATTTGGCACAAGGGTGGGAAAACTCAAGTTGGACTTGGACTTCTCAATGAGAGTGACTTAACATTTGGCACAAGGGTGGGAAACCCAAGTTGGACCTGGACTTCTCAATGCAAATGGAGTTTGAAACAAGTTGCTTTTCTTTCTTGCCATTGCCACTTTAGGATCAATCTACTATGCCCATGATAGCAGTACACGTATGTCATTTGCTCACAAGCTCACGCTCTCCAAATGAGCTCAAATAGAGGTTGATGATGATGAGGATGTTGAGTATAGCAACGATGATAGGTTCAAGTAGACCAAAGAGAAAGAGGTAACTCCTAAGCATGTTGCTATTCTCTCCAGCCCAAGTGCTATGGGTACTCCAGTTTGTCAATTCTACCTTGGTTCTCGATGTCAATGAGGGTGTAAATCGTATACATGGTTGGACAAAATTGGGTTGTGTGCCTATGCACATTTGCCACGGGAGAGATGGTCCTCCAATATTCATGCATAATTGGAATTGGATATATTACGGCAAGAAAGTGATCGAATTGTAGGGAAAATGGAGTTGACTGTTAAAGCGGTTGGTCATGCCTTTCGTCGCCCATTGAATGTCAATCCAACATTGTGGAGATGTTTAGAAGAGCATATGAATAAAGCATTTGGAAATCCTGCATGGCTCAATGTTTATGTGATGAAAAAGCTTGATCGAACCCGAAAACTACAATTGCATTGGTTCATGGAGTAGTTTACGATGTTCATCAAAACTGATAGTATTGCATGGGAGACATATGGAATTATTTACTATGATGAACATGTTGGGATGTCGAATTGGGCAAGGTTAATGCACGACAAGCTTATGGGTGAAGCCAAGGCTTTAAAGTCCAAGAAGGTTTTTCATCAGTTGAGAATGGGATGTTTTCTCATTGGCTTGTATGTGTATGCCAAGACTTTACATCTTGATTTAACTCCGGAATATTTGTTGAAATTGAATCCAAACAATTTGCAAGATAGTGTGACTGATGTAGATGATATATATGATGGTTGTCAGCAGACTTAACAAGATGATGCTACTAATGTTATGTTCAGTGGTGATAAGCATAAGCAAGCTATTTATAGAGATTTGGTGCAAGTGGGATATGAGGAGAATTATGCTAAATAGGTTGCATCAAAATTTGTAAAAGGGAATACTAGTGATGCTTGTCTTGATACTTCGTTGAATGCATCAAAAAAGGGAAATTTTGAAGCATCTCAAGGTGAAGTCCAAATGCATTCTAAGAAGAAGATGAGGATTGGGAAAATATGGTTGAGGAGTATGTAGGGATAGGATGATAAGAAACATGATGCTTTGCATGGGGCTAAAGTTCATGATAAGAGTAAAGCTATGGATGAACATGTTGATGTTCATCATGGGGTTAATGTCCATGGTATTTCTCATGATTTTATAGCAAATAATTTACAAGTTAATAGTATGTCTGATGTGGTTGATGTTCTATAGAGAATGACACATTATCTCCAACAAATGGATAAATAGGGTGATCAAACTATGTCATTGGTTTCTAGGTTTAGCTTCTTAATGAGCAACAAAATCTAAAAATTTGGCTAAGCAGTTACAGAAAACACAAGTTAAGTTTGGTGCTTTGGAATCAAAGCATGCTAAAAAGATTGCAGAGGTGTAGAATGTGGTTGACAAGGGTGAGATGTCAACGACTTTATTTGAGAAGTGGACTCATGAACTTAGAACCAAATGTGTTGCTGAAATGGAGAGTTTCAAGGACATGTATATTGACTTGCAAGTTGAGCATAAGCTCTTGTATGAGAGGTCTCAGCCTCTGCATGAGGTTGAAAGGTAGATATTACAAAACCTTGATGTTGATCTAGATGGATCTATGATTTTAAAATCCGAACTAGACGATATTAAAAATGCTTCATTGGGTGATGTAAAAAATCCATGGGATATGCTATTGGAAAGATTTACAGGTGTTATCTCTAACTCCACTCGTGTTGCTCTAGCAAGGCCTCTAGAAAGGTATAACTATATTCTCTAGGTTAGTCTTCATGTTATTTAGTTTTCACACTTCAAATCATTTAGATGCATGCTGGTGGGTTCGAGTCCCAACTATCCTAGTTATCCACCAAGTTGTGCCATGTGATAGGGCTCGAATTGGATCATTTATCTTAGTATTTTCTACTTTAGTATTTGTATGAGTGTAGGTTCATAGAATCAACATATGTAAAGTGACCTTGGATGTCATGTGGTTTTACTTGAAAGGATGGTGCCTATCCTGAGCATTATTAGTTGTATCTTTTCATATCCTTGATCATTAAAAATTACAAAAAACTTTAGGATAGCATTCGAACAAGGTCGCTTATGTCTGATTCTACCAATCTATCTTTGTCTCCTGAAAACTAATGTTGTCTGTGTTAAGTTATTTATTCATTGGGAATGACTGTGATGATAGTGATTTGATTGGTATTTTTTAGGAGAATAGTGTTATGAGAATGATTATAATGTGTAGTTGATGACTATACATCAATCCTAAAAATTAAATGTAAATATGTCTGTAAATCAATTTAGAAAGTCGTCTGCAGTAATAGTGTTGTTTTTGGCAAAATGGTGTTTTTTTGTGTTTCTATTATGGTCTTGAGAGGCAATAACACCTATCATTTTTTATATGTATTCTATGAAAAAGAAAAAAATGCAATGAGAGGAAGGTTTGAAATATTATATGAGCTTACACCCTTTGCTTTTTCAAACATCTATGAGGAAATCTCTCGTAATCAAGCAACTAGCAATATGTAGCTGCTTCTTAAATAGTACTCAATCCAAATACAAATGTAGTAGCACATGATCTTCTAGAGGGGTATTTTGGGTGATGGCCAACACTCAGAAGGAAGTGGATGCAATGTAAGTAAGGTCATACTCAATGGTCTTGATGGCTTGTCATCATTCCGCGTTAGTCATTATTTGACAACAACTAAGTCATTCCCACTATGCATGCAGAGTGAACCACTTATGAAGGAATGCATGTTCTGACGTGGCTAGCTTCTCTATGTCTTCTATTTCTATTTTTGAGGCTTCTATGTAGCTATGCTTAAAAGATGTGATTAATGGAGTGTGTATGGCCTACTTTTGACTAATTTGTGTGGCAATGAGTTCTTCGACATTTGAGGTGTGCTTGGTGAAGATGAATTTGTACTCTTCCCAAGAGCAAGAGAGGTCTCTTACTACCATCACAGTGTCTTCATCTAACAAACCTAGGTCCAAATGGTCATAGTTACAAGCAAACAGGGTGAATGTATTGTCAAGAAGGAAATAAATGTTGTTGATTATACTATCACCCATATCAGTAGCCATGTTTGCTGTAAGTTCCACTATGGAAGGTCTAAAGTATGTGGGCAATAACTCAATAGGAGGTTCTTGTTTAACATGACTCACCGATGATATACTTATACATGACCTCGCTAGAGGATTTTCCTGACTATCATTCAGTACTGGTGTGAACTTGGAAGTAGTTGTGGTCATTGAGGACTGTCCTTGTGGGATAAATGGATTGGAAAGGGAGATGATTGTTGAGTCTTCTTCAAATGGAGAAGAATCTACCTTTGGGTCCATCGAATAGTTGGTATCTGTTCATGTAGCTTTTATTGATGTTGGTGTGAGGGTAGTAGGCTCGTGGTGCTTAGGTTTCCATTTGCAATCAAATGGCAGTGGATGATGGCTTAGCTTGCTCTTGATTTGGAATCACATGTTATCAGCTACCTGCCCCTCTTAAGTTTCATTCTCTCTACATGTACCACATGTCCACATTGTTGATCTTTCTAACATCCTTCTCTAACTAAGTTCTTTGTACATACACATACACATGCATGCATGCACATGCTCATTATGCTCTCTATTTTCATATCCTCTCCAAATGCACACTATTTAATCAAATGTGAAAATACTGTGGCTACTTAGGGCTAATACGAGCTCAAGTCCAAATGGTTATCTTCCTTTCTCCACCAATGATGTATATAGCCATCAAGACATGTAAATAGTCATATAGTCCTCCCTTTCTACACCAAGGATATATATAGTCATTAAGGTATGTGAATAGTTATAGTGTCACATTGGTTGCAACAATCACATTGGACATGGCTATACATCCACATGCACACACATTGGATCTTTTTGTTTTGCGGTCCCCCCATAGAGCTGATTGATTTAACCTATTTAAGATCAACCCTTAATAAAAAATTTATATTCACACACTCCTGTTACCTATGAAAGAGTTAGTTTTTGGTGGAAGGTCTTTGCCCTTTTTACCACTTTAGTTTATCAATATTACTCCCTATTTTTTATAAAACAAAAAAAGTAATTTGAGCCTAAGTAGGCTTGTTTTGCTAAATATAGAATAAGTTATCCATATCTTATCATGCACGATCATTGGCATTGATTTAGGGCCCTTCTCTTCCCTCTCTCAAGAACCTACCCAACCTCCCTATCGGGCTTATATCTATATCATATCAGATGAAGCCTAGTTGGTCTCTTTTGTTGATTGAAGGTGCTCTCTACCTTTCATTGCAGCTACTAATAGTAGAATGTATCTCAAGGCTCCAATTATGACAACATGCCATGTTCTTATTTATTTTGATTGTTAGATTCATGAGCTTTCATATGTTATAAAGTAGTATTTGGCACTATTAAGCTATGTTAGCATGTCAATTAGCACTTTTAGACATGTATGATTAGTATAATGCTATAATTAACTGGAGCAAAAATATTCATGCTAACCTATGAGTTAGCACCTTTAGGCCCATATGGTTGGTATAGTTCTACAATTATTATGAGCACAAATACTCACATATATGATAGTCACACAGTTTCTCCCATAACAATAATCATTATCACTCTGATCAATGGAAGCATCTTGTGAAGAAAAGTTGAGGAGGCTATTTGAGACAAAATTGTAGACTTGACTTATTGGAAATTTGCATGATCAACCTTGCTTTCCTTGGATTTGGTGTAACTATCACTCTAGATTGCGATTGGAAGCATAATCTTTGATGGTAGTCCATCTTGTATTATTCATGTTGACTCCCAACTCATATTTATTTTCAAATGCATTAGTTGGGATAATGATTGGCATAGCAGATCTATTATGGCGATAAATATAGAGCAAAATATAGTTTGTGAAAATTTTGCCTCTTCATTTGTGGACTATTGATTGGCTACCAATTGGTGTCTTTATATAGTGTATTCCTTGGGTCTAGGCTTTATAAGGTTACGCTATTGTGTGATAGATTGAAATAAAGCTTTATAAACACTCACTCCTTAGACTCAATCAAAGATAATCCTAGAAGGGTTGTCTTGTCAGTTTGGATGGGATAATATAATATCCACCTCAGTGGTGTTGTTTTCTCAAACTCGAACCATTGCAACCCTTATGGACTATGAAATAGCATTCACAAAGTTTATTATACACAACTAACGTCCAATGATTATGTAGTTAGGACCCAAGTAGCTTTGAATGTGATGATTGGATGAGTCTTCTTGCAATACCAATAATCATATCAATGAGAATAAATCATTATGAGGGATCAAATTAGATCAAGATTGTATGATATCCTTTTTATCTCGTGTTACCAGCAATGATTGAACCAGAACTATGTTGATACATGTTGTAGATATCATATGCATGCTCGTGAGGGTCACAATATCGCTAGTCAATACTTGCCATATTAGTCATAGATTGCATATTTTAATCCTGTCACAACCATGTCTTCATATGTGGCTACAAGCATCATATATGTGCATTGTTGTGAACTTATATGACCTTCATTGCTCAACCCCTAAGCATAATTTAAGGTAATGATATGATAAACCTAGTGGTTATGAATCTTGGGTACATTTACAATTATCAAAGTTTGAGAGGTTATTAATGTGTTGCATTCAACTCGAAATGAAACCTTACAAGGGTATAATGTGAGCAAATGCTACTTTGTCTTCATCAATTTTGAAGATGCCTAATAATTGAATAAGCTGAGACTAATAGAATCTCTTAATCTAGCCTCTATACTAACCCTTTCACTCATGGTTAAAACTCTTCCTATATACAAATGAAGCTTTAAATAGCATGATTGAATATTATACTTTAACAATACCATATTAATTGAGTGTTTTGCTCATAAAGGGGCATTCAAAGGAATCAAGGTACCTTAGAAATGAATGGTCACCTCTTAATTAGTATAGTTATTAGTGTTGATGTGTTCTTTTCATATGTGTATTAATGGTTTTACCATCCTTAGCCCTCTAAGCTGAAATTTTGGATACTGAGTGCTAGGAAAGTGCACTAGCATATATTCCGTGAACCAATGAGATAGTGCATATTGTGGTTACTTCTAAGTACCTTGTGATGAATTGCTAATGGGGGTTTGCCCAAGCTAGGTATAACTTATAAAAGGGTTTTTATAGTAATGCTAAAGTAATTCTTACTTTTTGACATGTAATGATAGATGATATTTTGAGATGGATTTAAAGCTTGTAGTTTGATGAAGCATTTTTTGGTCCCTAGGGTTTAAAGTTTCTAGCATCTTTATAGGTGCAACTGGATGACAATCGGGTCCTATGACAACACACTTGCAATATGCATTAAGTAATAAGGTTCTTACCTTCATCTTTTGAATAGATGCACATAACAATTGGACCTTTCACCTAGTCATGCCTAGAGAAACTACTCCCAAGGACTCCTTTTTGACAAAGTTCAATAATTTTTGTATACTTTATGACAATTTATACATGTTACAAAGGACAAATTATACCTTTTTTGTACCCTAAAGATCTTGTTTGATTGTAAGTAATTCTTGAATTGTTAATTTGAAGTACTTTTTAATTGTATCCTTTAGAGATCCTTGATTAACTTTGAATTAGTTATTGAAATTATGTTAATTTATTAATTTTTGAATACTCTTATATGATTTAATTTAATGTGAGGGGAATTTTATATCTCTCACACACAGAGATACACAAGCATTACAAGAATCTAGAGGAGGGGCTCTCCATAATGCCATTGCATATTTGTTTCTCAAGATAAATTGCTAAAGTTGGTCTCCTTGACAACAAATCAAATCCTTTGGTACTCACACGTTGTACCATATTCCAATCATGAATACATAGTTTGTCCTCTAAATCCATAGCATTGAGCTAATCTCTGTAACTTTTTATGAGTCTTGCAATGGGTTACTAGAAATAGTAGAGCTAGTTTTATACATCATACTTTGGGGAATTATTTCAAGCACTTTTTGAAGGCACAAAGTAGAGGCTTATTTCTTGTCTTTTTAATGCAGTTGTTAGGACATTCTCTTGTGTATTGACCCACTTCATGATAAAGATAGCATGCATCAAGAAAAGGAGAGAAGTGAAACTTTTACAGGATTTTAAAGCCTCTTAGATCTTGAATGTCAAATCCTCAAGGGGCTCCACACACTAATCCCCAAGGATATATGCCTTTCAACCCCCTCTAAGTTAATTGGTAGGGGAGAACATACAAAACTTTTCCCAAAAGGACTACCAATGCCTTTGATATCAACATCAAAAGTAGAATAAAACCAAAAAACAAAACCGATATATGGCATTATGTGAGGAGCACCACACAGAGTGAAAAACTTGTAGACTATGGGATAATATGAAGCAAGTTGTCCTTGAAATCCACAAAGCAAGAGAAAAACTAGTCTCTCTCCAGTAGAGAACCAATAATAATTTGGAAAAAGCATCCACTAGTAACTTAAAATCAAGTTGTCCTTGAAATCCACAAAGCAAGAGAAAAACTAGTCTCTCTCCAGTAGAGAACCAATAATAATTTGGAAAAAGCATCCACTAGTAACTTAAAATGAAATGTATTACATTTAGCTTGAAATAAACTACATTACATCTAGACTTATGGACCTTCTGCTAACAAAATAATCGCAAACCTCACTTAGCATAATTGAGTTTCTGCAAATCAACCACCAAGGTTTTGAGTGTGCCTTGAAAGTCAACCTAGATATTATTGACATGAGCCAATGAGATTCCACCTTCATTACTATTCCCATCAATCTTTTATATCTTTTTGAGCAACTCTTGAAGCTACATCCCCATCCAAAGGCCACTTGCCTTGCATGTGTGATAGACACACTATAAGTAAAGAAGGCTTCATGCCCAAAAAAAAAATTAACAACATGTTAACTAAATTGTTAACCTCATTAGCTTCCTCTGCTCCCCTTTGGACCTCCTAACAACACCTTACTTCCACTACATTGTCTACTAAAAAAACTAGGGCCTTAATATGAGGGTGTAGAAAACAATGATACTCTAGTAATGCTTACCTTACAAGTCCCTAATGAATGTTTACTTAATCTTGTTCAAGAAAGCCTATTCATTCTCATTCTAAACTACAAAAGTGAGATGAAAATAGAAAAGTTAGTCTCCACTTGAGAGCAATGGAAGCAAACAACTGATTAGTGGTGGTGATTGTTGTGCTAACTAGAGAGAGAGAGAGAGAGAGAGAGAGAGAGAGAGAGAGAGAGAGAGAGAGAGAGAGAGAGAGAGAGAGAGAGAGAGAGAGAGAGAGAGAGTGTGTGTGTGTGTGTGTGTGTGTGTGTGTGTGAGTGAGTGAGTTCTATTTAAATTTTTAAAAAGTTAATAACTTGTGCAATTCTTATGGTACATAGTATTTTGGGGTTCAAGTCCCTTATTGGTTCAAGTTGAGAGTAGGGAAAATGTGTGAGAAAAGGAGCATTTAATTGTGAGGTGCAAATTTGTTATTGAACAAGATTGTCATCGTAAGAGTGTCCATGGAGTTTTAAATCTTAGTCAACAATCACAAGAATGTGGCATTGTATTTGTGCATGTCTAGATGAAAAATGTTTAAATGAGGCTTCTATAGCCACATGTATGGAATGTGCTATATGGCTTCTATAGCCACATGTATTTGTTCAAGGTTTTGTAATATGATAGGCTATTAGAGTCTATTTTTTTCAAATCAATGGGAATTCGATATATAGCTCCAACATTTACACTTGTGTGAAAGAGACAAAAGTCTTCCATGAAACAATTTCCACTTTAACCAGGGTTGATGTTGGATAGTATGCAAGATGTGCTTATTAGAATAGAAACTATAATGTAGATGTAGAGCTTCACTATGCATTCCATGCTCTACCCCTGACATGGCAACCTACACTAAAGTTATATCAACATCATGAGTTGGTGGAAGTTTTATCTAAAGCTTGGCTAGGGTGCATTAACAATACTTGGTTGCCATCACCAACAATAATCTATGTGTTCATGCACCAACTTTGAATTAGGGGAGCATAATTATAAATTTTGCTTTGCATTGGTTACTTCCTTCATCCTTGACTAATATAATGCATGTTTTATATGTTGTTTCATGTAGAAGAGAGGCTATGAAGGCCAATGCTACCTAGATTTATTGTTGCATACAATCATATAGAAAATGTGGGATGGCATATGGTACCTCAATTTATAGTACATCCATTGATATGAAAACTATGTGAAAACGTCTTCCACACATATGGTTGTTTGATGCACCCATTTTAAATGCTGAAAAAGAAGGCTCTTCTACTTGATCATTGCAAAACTATAATTTTACTATGTTGCTCTTTATTGGGTTTTGCTCAATTATGCTTTCCCATTGTAGTGCTTTATTTTTTACATTAGTTTTAAATTATTACAATCCAATTATGTTGTCATGTGGATATTTCTTTCTCAAAGCTGCAACATAATTGCTTTGAAGGTGTGTGCTTTTGCCATTGAGAAAGGAACATTCCTGTAAAAATTAGTTGAAAATTTAAAAGTATATATGTTTGTCTATGGTGATTGTTGGGTTTTTCACCTCCTGATGCATTAGGTGCATTATTTGTTGCCGATAAAGCGTAAGCTTTGGCTAGTATGTATGTATGTGTATGTGTATACTCATATGTACTTGCACGTGCATGTGTGTGTGTGTGTGTGTGTGTGTGTGTGTGTGTGTGTGCGTGTGCGTGCGCACATGCTTGTGTATGTATGTATGTGCATGCATGTTTGTATCTATATCTCTCCACACACGCGCACACGCACGCACACGCGCACGCACGCACGCACGCACGCACGCACGCACGCACACACACACACACACACACACACACACACACACACACAAATATGACGCCTTCAAAGGCATATCCCATAATCCAAGTTTTGAACATTGGTGGGCTCAACTTGAAACATTTGAAAACTTTTCCACTAACAATTCTACCCCCATAAAGTGATAAGAACGTTAGTGGAATGGCTCCTTTTATTTATGTATATTCTCTCTTCTCTTTTTTGGATTGTTTAGTGGATGTGTCACACACTTATCAATTTTTATGATAGTAGTTTTAACATGGTGGGTAATGTGGTAGGAACAATCCCAATATGTCTCAAAGCCATATTCATAGCGAGTTCACTTTCCAATAACCATTCTACCCCCTTGAAGGTGATTAAATGTTGTGGAAAGTCCATTTTTATTCACACACCTCCTATGTTTTCTTTTTTTATTTTGTGGAGTTGTTGAGCTCTTAGAGCCAATAACTTCATATTATTGTGAGAGAAAGTAACATTAATATAAGGTAATCTACAAGTTTTGGAGGAGATATAGCTAAACTTTTTAGTTATGAATCACCTTCATTTTAATGGGCTAATGTTAATGCTATGAATAATACAATTGTGCACATTATGAAGAAACTACCTTTAATGTCTATAGAGGCCAACTTAACCTATGGGATCAAAATAATGAGTACAACTCATCTTAGTTTGGAGTAAACAAAGAAAATACTATGTACTTATTACCTTAAGGGAACTCACTATCTCTAAACCCTTACTATCATGTGCATTCAATGCCTAATTAAGTCTTATTATTGTAATGTACATATTACTCGAGGTATTACTCTAGAAAAGTCTACATTCTAAATTTAACTTATATAGGCAAGTCCTTTATAAGCTATAGAAAAATCATGGAAATCTAGGAACTCGTCTACTCTATGCATTATTTGTAGCTTCATCTCTAGAATTCCAAACCAATAAGAAAGCTTTTAACCCTACATGGCATAAGGAGGAAGAGTTTGGTATCCAAACAATAAAGAAAGAGATATCTTTCTTCAATGTGAATGGCTAATATTCACCATGACAAAATATCTATATGTGTGTGTGTGTGTGTGTGTGTGTGTGTGTGTGTGTGTGTGTGTGTGTGTGTGTGTGTGTGTGTGCGAGCGCGCTATGACAAGAGTGTCATCAAATAGAGGTATTCAATAAATCATCTCAAAGTAGGCTAAAGATAATTACTATTTTGCCAACTAGGAGCTGCTCACCTAAAAGAGTTCACTATTGGTGCTGTTGAACTTGTTGGCAAGGGCAAAAATGATGCTACCTTGCAAGCTTAGGGGACAGTGAGGTATGCCATGGAGGCCATTGAGTTGATAGCACTAGTGGCTTTTAAAGATACAATCAAGGCTAAAGTTCTTTAAGGCATTTAAAAATATGTAACATTTTTTTTCCAATAAGATTTTAGCTTTGAAGGATGCCTCAAGGGATGCTCAAGATTTTTATAGACAAGCTTATACCACCTTAACTTTTGTTTGTATAATGAAGGAGACCTAGCTAGCCTAACTAAGGGAGAGAATAGAGAGAAAGATTGCATGAGAAGAAGAAGAGGAGAGAGAAAGATAGGAAAGAGAGAGAGAGAGAGAGAGAGAGAGAGAGAGAGAGAGAAAGAGGGAGGAAGAAGGAGAAGCCATGAGAGTTCAAAAGAGGTGGGAGAGAGATTTCTTGATAATTTCGTGATGCTTGAGGAAACCCTCTTACACCTTTTATATCATCAGTGTGATTGGTATTTTCTCGTATGCCCAGTTCATTACAAAATATCCTATCTCATGAAGTTTTTGTCCTAAAAGACAAGGGAGAAACAGGGAGCAGAGGCTACAGAGAGTACTACTCTATGCGTGATACAAGGGCAATAAGCAAGGGCGTCCACGTCATGAAAACAAGGCCCTTGATGGAGTGGACAATGTGCAGTCCAAGATGGGACTCCTGTAGGAAGTCAGTCATAACTTAGGTTAGAAGAATCCAAACGGGATGAGTGAGGGGTCATTGCGGAGCCCACAAAATATACTTTCAGCCCATGTGGGTAGGGTGGGGTTGAAAATAATTCAGGACCAAAACTGTTGCAAAACATATGCCCATCTAAAAGCAAATGGGTATGCTGTCCAAGACAGGACTACTCTAGGAGAACAACCATAGCTTCCCATAGGAAATTCCGATCGGGACAAATGAGGTGTCATTGCAGAGCCCTTAAGGTGTACTTTCAGCCCGTGTAGGTAAGGTGGGGCTGAGAATAGCTTAGGACCAAAACTGGTGCAAAACAAATGGCTATCTAGAAGTAGGCTGTAGTCCAAATAGGGGCCAAGTGTGGTCAAGATCCAGCCATGCAGCCTCCTTGAGGTGGGAAAACTCATCCAAAATAGAGGCCGGGCGCCAATAAGCTACTCATCAAGCAAGTCATCAATTCTAGGGATAGGACACCTATTTTTTATTGTGATCTTATTAAGATCACGATAGTCAATGCACATTCAAAAGGACCCATCCTTTTTCTTCACCAATAGAACTAGGGAGGCATAAGGGGAAGAGCTAGGCTCGATGAATCCCATCTCAATGAGCTCCCTAACTTGCTTGGCTACTTCCTCTCACTCACATTTAGAGAGTCGATATGGGGGTTTATTGATTGGTTTGGCATGGGGCTCCAAGTCAATCAAGTGGTCTACTTGCCTCTTAAGTGCGAGGGTGGTGGGGGGTTGAAAGAGATCCCGATATTCAACCACCAAGAGTGCCTTTAATGCTGCATCTTTCTTCCAAGAATTGTGCTGGTCATCAACATCCTTATTCAAATGCAAAATAAAGATCTGTGAGCACTTCTTAAATTCCTTTTTCAGTTGTCTTACTGTTATAAGCTGAAAATCTATATTTTCTTTGATGCCTACAAATGTACAAGCTACCCATGCACCACAAACTCCATGCACATCTAAGAGAAGTCCATAGAAATCTTCCCCAACTGCTTTATCCAATCGCAGCCTAAGACAATATCCATGGGGCTCATATCAAGTGTAATTAGGTCCACCACTGTTGCATAATTTCCAGCCAACCTGAGAGGCACTTGTGTGTAGACATGGGTGCTTATCTCTTCACTCCCATTAGCCACTTGGACTTTTAGAGGTTGTTGTAATTCAGTAGAAATACATGTGAGATGGGCAAAGGTGGATTTGTTCACAAAACTGTGTGTGCTGCCACTATCTACGAGGATATATATATTCTTGCCATTAATGTTTCCATGTACTCAAAGAGTGCTCGGGCTCATGGAGAACTCGTCCATGCATCATTGGAGATTGAGCAAACTGATATGGGGGTAAGTGGGGGGGGGGGGGGGGGTAAAGTATCAATTCCAGCCAAGCCAAATGTGGGGCAGCCATCGGGGTCAAAAGGGAAACCCATCTAGAGAATCATAAAACTGATCGGGGTCAAGGTCCTCTTCAAATGTTGCATTTTCAGCATGTGTCATCATTGGTGGTGTGTCATGTGGATCCTCATCCACTCTATCACAATCTTCCAACACATACATGCTATTAAACCTAACAATGGCATTCTTAAATGGGCATTGGGACGCATGATCGGGCATGTATTTACCCCACACTTAAAGCATAAACCCTTAGCCTTGCGATCCTTGACAACATTTGGGAAAATGAATATTTGACCATTCAAACCTGAGACATTCTGAGTCTTACTTTCAGCATACTTTGTGTCACCTTTGGGCGGAGGTGTTATCCCAAAACTGCCATGTTTTCTCTCAGCATTAAAAGTGGGATAAGTCGATATCTTGGGGTTGCCATTCAATGCACTGTTGCTATGATAATTTTCAGCATATGGGGGTTGCATTGCGGTATTTCCTACCATACCGTTCAGCCAACTCTATGGCATCAAACAAGGTGGCTGGCTTTTGAGCCATTACATGAGCTGAGAGATTCGAATCCATCCCATAAATGTATTTATGCAGTTTGGCCTCACCACTGACAGCTTCCACATACATGGATAGGTTCACAAACTGGTTAGTATACTCCCGCATGGTGAGATTATGCTAGTCAAAATGATACCATTGCCTTGCCAAACATTCCTTCTCTACCGGGGATACAGAAACTTGAACCATGTGCATCTTGAAATCTTCCCAATCATGAAGCTCTGGTTTTCCCTGTACCTCCACCATGTGTGGGCAAAGCCCTCCAAGTGAAGGGAGGCAAAGACAAATTTGGCCTCATCGGTTACGAGGGTAAATGAGGAAGTAGGCTTCGAGTTTAGAGGTCCATTCCTCTAACTCTACAGGGGATGAGGATTGCCCATTAAATTTAGTAAAGACAATATTGTCACATAATTCATTTGGGCCCTCCTGCCCATTCATGCCATGTGCCGCATGCTACCCATATATACCTTTCTGCTCACACGTGCCTTGCTGACCAAAATGTCCCTGGGTGCCATGCTGCCCATGCATTACATGTAGGCCAAACTGATTATTAGGGCCTTGCTGGCCAAAATTTCCATGCTGCCAATGCAGTACATGCGAACCAAACTGAACATTGGGACCTTGCTACCCAAAACTGCCATGTGCACCTTGCATACTATGCTGCCCAAAATTTGCATTTTGCCCTTGCATATAGCTTCCACTATGGGGGAGTTACTATCCCAAGGGCTAGAAGGGTTCATCACAAGTGAGGGGAGGATGGCTCATCATGTCGCATAGAGGGCTCACCTAGCTCATAGGTGCTATGGGAAAAATCATGGGTGCTACCAAAACCTTGCTGACCACGTTCCCATCTCCAAGGGGGGAGGGCGGTTGATCTCATGGGGAGGACCATGCTCCTTGGGGTGAGCCGAGGAGGGTGAGAGGGTGGAGATGAGGGTGCCCATGCGCTCTACGAGCAAGTCCATCTTAGCCATCATCTCACTATGACGCTGATCTTGGCAGTTTTCCATTTCCCTATGGCGGTGTTCCAGCTCTCGATGCCACTCAGCATGATGGGTCTCATGTTGGTATAGTGTGTCGTTAAGCATAGCAAAACGGTTTGTCTCAGGGCACCTTCTTCAAGCATGTCTTCATGATAAGGTTCATTTTTGAAGGTTGCACAGCCCTTCTGGGCCATTATTGACCTGCTGGAAAATCCCAAAATATTGCAAGCAATGCATTTAAAGGGCAAAAGAAAAATTTTGCCCTTCTTGGAGAAAAGCAAATTTTTTCTAGCATTGCATTTGAAGGGCACTTTTTTACTTTAAAAATTAGTATATTGTATTATAAATAAATTTATTAATCTGATTGCCCAATGCCTAGTTACTAAGATTATCAATGATTCATGATAGAGTTGATTAAATCGAATATGTATAGTATAAATTGAATGGAAAAGTTATCTTACACATGAATTAGAATTTTATCATTGTTAAGTGATTTTGATTAAAAAGCTTATTTGCACAAGGTCTAGATCTTGAAAGGTAATATATATTGAACACATAATTCGAAGGCCATATTTTAAAAAGTGACCTTCAAGTGGAAGGGCAAGATCATAGAGAGACCTTCAAAAGAAAATATGGACTAGCCCTTCAAAAATGAACACTTGAAGTTCACGACCCTCTTGAGCAGAGCTAGGATCATTCATAGATTGATGGGAATATCTGATCTCACGCTAGAAGTCCTCCTGGGCAAGGAGCTTTACCCTTATAACCTGCCATACTAGGTCCAGTCCATCGGACCCTCTATCACAAAAACTGCAATATCTCGAGCTAGGAAGCTCTGATTGTCGAGCTTCTTGATTCTAAACGGAGCCCTTGATCCCCTCTACGAGGCCATTGAAAAATATTTCTCACCATAAATATGCAGAATTTGCTGTAGTTGACTTTTCAAAGTTGAGATAGGGTTAGGGTACACCTATCTCCCATTGCATACATCCACCATACATCCATCAAGTCATACATGTTCTCTACCAATACATGTGCATTTAGCCATCATACATCCACCAAGTCATACATTTTCACTACCAAATACATGTGTATACATCCATCAAGTCATACATTTGCTATCCATACATGTACAAGCTGCTTGGATGTTAATGAATGGGGCTCAAGCCACCAATTTAGAGTACCTGCACCTACAAACAAATTTTGGACTCTGGATCATCGAGAGGTGGGCAAAGTTCCCCCCGGGACGGGTTGTGCACCCCTTTAGGGTCTTTGATGGCAAGGGGGGGTCACCCCTCTTTTATCTTGCCACCTCACCTAGTATCGGGCTTTTCCTCACCCAGAATATACATGGCAGACATTTATTATTAAGCAACCAGCATGATATGCATTTACAAATTGAGGATTGGGCCTTTCATGATATGCATGATCAATAAGGAAAATATATGGGGAAAGGGGTTATCTCTATAAATCAATGACTCGCTGATTGCATCATTTACCCTTTCTTACAATTTTTTGGCTTGATGATCAAGAATCAAGACCAAGCACGGTTATGGGTTAGGGAGTTAAATTCTCTGCCAATAGGAAAGAAATTTGAAGTGTGCTTAGTCATGCATGCATTTCAAAAAGTGCATAATGGAAGTTTGCAATCAATAGGTGATCCCTAGCTTCAGCCTAAGCAAGAAATCATGTAAATTAGGAGTGTACTCAGTCATGCATGCATTTCATGAGGTGTATAATGGAAGAAGGCAATCAATTGGTAATCCCTAACTTCAGCCTAAACAAGAATTCATGCAATTAATTAATCTCTCTAAGAAAGAGGTTGGGCTCAACACATGGTTGGAGAAGAAAGACCAAGAACCATGAGACATACCTTGCTTAAGCTTAGGGCAGAAGTGGTGGCTCCCCACTCCAAGAATTTCATAGTTGTCCTCCTTCCTGCGGCCCGTGGTCATATGGAGCCTTCAATGTCTTATGCTCGCACTTGTTGAAGCTTGTGGCTACTCCCAAGGCTCCCGGGACAAGAATTTGAAGGGTCTTCACTATACCTTGAGCTCCCTTGAAGGTTTCATGGCTACAATGGCTGCTGCCCACAATAGGGTTTTGGGAAGTACCAATAAGATGAAATGTCAGCCACCACAAGGAGGTCAAGAGTGGGACCAAATGAGTCCCTGGATCTGGGATTTAATGCACTGAAGACCATGGCTATGAGCTGGGGGGCAAGAAGAGCACCAAATCAGTCCCCTAAAAATGTGCCATAAATTACGGGGCAGCCTTGGGGGCTTTAGCAGGGTATGGGGTGGCACTTAGTACTCTAGGGTGAGCCCAAGGTCTTAAGAAAGTGACTGGAGGTGCCATGCAAGCCCTGGAAGAAGGGGGAGAGAGATCTTGCAAGATTTTGGGCTGGAGCTTCCATGGCAGCTTGAGAGTCTAGAGAGAAAGAAGGGAGAAAAGTCACTTTTGTATAAGATAGTCACGGTTAGTCTTTTCCCCAAGTCCAAAGGGGTCTTCTTGGAAGAGGCACCCCTAAAATTGCTTTGTGAAGTAAAAAATGAGCTACCACTCTACCCTTCTGCCTCGAGATGCAGTCAAACCTCCAGTGAGCTCCCCAAAAAAGGCTACTATAGTCTTCAAGAAGGTTGACTGCTTGTCTGAGTACTCCATGTGTATCTGTGGGAATTGTGTAACTAGGATTCTTTCAATGTGAAGAACTATAAGGAACCTAAATCTAAGGTAAGAAGAAGGATCAAGGACAAGGCTTTGATACCGACTGTAATGAAGGAGACCTAGCTAGCCTAACTAAGGGAGAGAAGAGAGAGAAAGATTGCAGGAGAAGAAGAAGAGGAGAGAGAAAGACAAGAAGGAGAGAGGGGGGGGAGGAAGAAGGAGAAGCCATGAGAGCTGAAGAGAGGTGGGAGAGAGATTTCTTGATAATTCTGTGATGCCTGAGGAAACCCTCTTACACCTTTTATACCGTCAATGTGACTGGTATTTTCCCGTATGCCTGGTTCATTACAGTTTGTCTTAGTTTTTTAAAACAAAACTTTAATAGAAGGAGGATGTAAGAACTTAATTTCAAGGTCACATGTTTTCTTTGAGCTTTGAAGGATGCTGCAATGGATGCACAAGATTTTTATAAACATGCTTATACCAATTGGCATATGCCCTTGACATATTAGTTTTCTTAGTTTTTTTCATTAAACATTTGATATAACAAGATTGTGAGAGCTTAATGTTGACTCTTTAGATTGGCTTATCTATTCTTCATCTTGATAAACATTATCATTTTCCTTCTTCATTTGTAACATAAAAAATATCAACTTCCGCCCACGTTTCAAAGTTTAAGATTACCATAGAGGATTTCTTAAACATTGGCTTCATAATTTGGGAAAGTAAAATTCAACTCCTCCTTATTTGTGAAAGTGCATACTAATAGGATTGATGAAAGATCAAGAAGATTGGATGGAAATAAACAAGACCACATTGGCAAATCATTGGACTTTGGTCTATTGGAAAACCTTCTCCATGACTTAACCTTGAGAGTTTACTCAAATGTTATTCTAGTGATGAAAAAAATTTAGAACATGCACTTCAATCCCATCATGTACAAGAATTTTGAGCTTCACTTGGGAAAGTAACACTATGAATCAAATTTTGTGAGCATTATTATGAATGCAATGTTGTGTCTTGTTTGCATTTAGCAAGGAACAAAATCAAAAGGGAAGATGGGAGTTCTTACTAGAGGAGACGATTTGCATTTTATTTTATATTATTATTCAACACATTTAGCTATTTTGCAACACGTTTTAAATTCATGCTTAATTAACTATGGAGTTAGGATGTTTACATCATTATGTATATCCATCATCATTATGCATATCCATCATCTCCTCAATCTTTCAAGGTGCATGCTCTCAACTTACATAAATGTAGTTTAAGCTTTAATTACAACTAGCTAGCATGGCCCACTAACCATGCACTGCATGGCTTGTGGGCATACAAAGCTTGCGAGGGTACTCCTCACTAGCTTCGCATTTTTGTGAGTGAAGGGAAGCAACCATGCAAGCATAACTACTTCCCCTTTCTCACAAAAGCAAGACAAATGGCGTGTTTTACACTCAATCAATGGCACTCTTCATGTGTAATGTAAAGTAAAATCACACAAATGTTGAGAGGTAGTAAGTTATACTTTCACATTGCAAACTCTCTAAACTAAGTAAATAGGCATACTAGACATTACCATAAGAATATTGACATATTGGCATGCTCTACCTTAAAGAAGATAACTTTGATGTTGACACTAACATAGCCGTCCATGCATTGATGTAAGTTTACATAGGTGAAGGGAACAAATTTGGAAATAATGACCATCTCTATTAAAGATGAAGCTATCATTGATGGTTAAAACCATATCTTGTATTATTAACATAAGCTTTTGTTTGGTAGGGGGATGGGGGTGGTGTAGAGCCCCTCCCACAAAAGCTTCTATTGTTGTGGCCACATAGTGCCTGTGACACTACATGTTGATATATGCCTACCTTTGCCCCAATCCCCGAAATGCCCACCTAAAGAGGATTATAGATTTCACACACACACACACACACACACACACACACACACACACACACATGCATGCATGCATGCATGCATGTTTATTGGAAAAATCTATTATGTTATGAGTGGAAGAGATGTTGGATCATGGCAAAATGGTTATAAGGGTCCTCCTCCTCTCCCCTCACTGCATATATTTGAAAGGGATGCAGGAGATGCAAGAGAGAAGAGCACACACAATGTAGGTGATGTCAACAATGTTATGATAGCCTTATTGCACTTTCATATATATATATATATATATATATATATATATATATATAGAATATGGGCGGTCACTGTACACGGGCAGGCCCAAGGGCCTTTTACCCCAACAACCTCCCACTAAAAGGCCAATGGGCCAGGGAGTGAAAAAACAAAACAAAAGAAAAGAGACATGTTGAGGAATCATGACATCTCAACCAATCGGAAAGTGAGCTATGCAATAAGTGGCGGGAAGCTCCTCACAAGAAGAGTTAAGCATCCATAATTCCATGACATCCAGGAGATAAGCGATCCCATAACTCTAGACAATAGAGCAATCCATGACAGCTTCCCATGAAGCAAGCAACACAATGGATAAGTGCATGGCTGTACAGCATCAAAGTGGCACATAGCATCAGTGCAGCGCATAAAAGACAGTGGAGAGCATACAGACTCTCCAAGGTCAATCATGGAAAGAGGGCCAGCATCCCGGACACAAGTCAAACAGGGTCTCAAGACAGTATACAACCTCAGCAAAGTAGAAGACTGACGTACGGCTGTAGAATCAGCCATAAGGCGCACTCAAAGCGCATCAAGAGGCCCGAGAGGTGTCTGCGTCTCATAAGATAGCATGATGGCTGCGTAGAACCTGCTAGGCATCTAAATCCCAAAACCTGTAAGTTGTAAAGTCACCATCTCCATAACCAATGAGTATGCATCTGCGTGACATAAGCTCATGTGGCATACTGATAGATGCATGCCAAACATCCTAAAGTGATCATAGGAGGGTCTCATGCCACTCCATGCCTCATGCGGACTAACAACATCCAAAGAGAAACATGACATCTGATTAACCAAGTAGATTGCCGTCATAAGGGCCTCAACCCAAAAGCCATAAGATAACCTAGCTATGGTAAGCATAGAAGCAACCTTTACCTGTAAAGTTAGGCACATGCCATGAGCAATCCCATAATACCATGGGCATAAGAAATCAATGTCATATTGCTCACAAGAGATCCGTAAGCTGGGAGTGATAGCATGACTCTCATAATCCATCTGCAAGCATCTAGGCCTACTACTAGTAGAATCCATAGACCTGTCAAGCATAGTAATAGCATCCTCAATCTGTACCAAAGGGTAAGCCCAAACACAATGGGTAGCATGATCCATGAAGGTCACAAAATACAACGCTCCACCAAGTGATTGGGAAGGCATAGGTCCATATACTGCAACATGGACTAGATCTAGAGGAGCATGCCTCACAAGATCGCCATAAGCCAAAGAGGCTTTGCACAGACCATGAGTACAATGAGGGCAAGTAGCATGGGGAAGAGTAGGCAATAAGCCCATATCACATAAAGCATCCATCTCAGTATGTCATACATGGCCTAGACGACAATGCCATAACAATGCATGTGGTATCTGCGTAACTGCAACCATAGAATGTCCCACATGAGAGACATGCACTACATAATCACTGCCATATCTAGCACCTCTGGCCAATACCAAGCAACCACGACATATTTTTCATGAAGTATCCCCAAGAGAGACCTAATATCTTACACCATGCAACTGATCGTACGGAGATCACGCTCTTACCGAGTGTAGGTATATGCAAGACATCACGGAGCATAAGAGAAGACCCATTTGGCAAAGCCAAGTGTATATCCCCTATACTAATAACATGACAATCTTGCTCAAGGCCCAAAGAAATACATTCATCAACCTCCCTGTAAGAAGAGAACCAAGCTCTATGCGGAGTAACATGATAAGATGCCATGCTGTCTAAAAGCCAATCAAAGGTATAGGCCGTATCACCGAGCAAGTAATCTTCAAGATAACATGATGCCAAGAGTCTAGGCTCAGTTGCATCATCATGGGTAACTACATGCACCATACCACTATCAACAGTGGTCTCACCTACTGTATCACTAACTCTACTCTCATGTCTAGTGTGGCACAATCTTTTATGCTCTCTAATCCACTTGAAGCATTTATGCTTCACATGCCTTGTCTTTCCACAATGAAAGCAAACATAACCTGTAAAACCTATAGAAGAGGACAACTACTCTGTAATAGTATGAGTAGGGTTGTCCAATACATCCAAGGAGCTCAAAGAATCAAGGGAACTCTCATCAGAGAGAACAAGTTCATCAAGAGGACTGTCTGCATGACTAGAAGAGTTGGAAGTCGTCATAGCATACTGCAAAGAGGACTCGTCCAAACCAAAAGGGGAGAACACAAAGGCATCAAACCACAGATGCAAAAGCTCCCACACGGACAAGCCTAGCAGACAAAAGAATGACATATCCAACCACTATAGCTCGCAGCCATAAAAGCAAAAGCATGCCTCAGAGCCATAAATACATAAGCATCCCCGAAACATAGGAGTATACATAACTTTGCAGTGTCTCATACCATGTAGTACTGACATACATGTCCAGCCAAGAATGGCAGGTGGCAAATAAACCTACAAGAATTAGGCTCCAATAAAAGCCCAAATATCTGTGTTAAAACATCCAGGTAAGAGGTTCTGTAAAATACATAGCAGCAGACCATGTGCATACATGGGTGGTCATAAATATCAACTGCTCTCGGACATATACGGGCAATAGCAACCCAAATAGCATAGATGCCATACAACAGAGAAGCAGGATGGCCATAACTATAAATACCAAGCACTATCAAAGTCCATGATCAATAAGTATCTCACATATCAAATGCAAACAAGCAATCACAACTCAATAGGCAACTGCCAAAACAAGGGAGCGGTTCATTGCTCAATACCTGTAAGTGCATCCAAGTAATAGCCAAGATCCATAATTAGAGCATCAAATCCCATATAGCATCCAAGGTTGTAATGGAAAGATCCAAGTCGTAACGGAAAAAGACGAGTCAATGTCCAACTACTCAAGGGGATACTCGAATGAGTGTCGAGATGAGGCTCAAACAACTGCCATCCACAACCAACCAAAAGCATTCACCAAGACATCATAACCCGCATTGGGTAGCCTAGGCATAAACCATGTCATGACAATGAAATGCTTGCTGCAAGGAAGTGATAGTGAACCATAAAATCGAGCTCTAATCTCAACTCAAAGCAATTTCGAAGCATAGAAGAACTATGTGGCATCATCCAAATGCGTGAATACATCAACCCAAGTAGTTGGGAGCACCCCATACGCAATAGGCATAACCTAGAAAATCATTAAATAGCTTCAGTCCTGAAGTTTCTAGCAGCATATAACAGTCCAAAACTGAGTAAATTAATGCTCAAACCAAGCTCAAATCAAGCACCAACTCAAAGGCATACATTCCTAGACATGTAGGCACCAACCGGGCATAGTCGTGCATCAAATGACCATGTAGCATGGGCATAAAATGTAATGACAAGGGGCTGCCCTATTTTGGGCTACTTGTGGACTGTGAAACAGCCAATGGTTGAGCAAGATCGGCTCCAAAACCATCTCGCATGATAGGCATACATTCCCACATCATTTAGGGAGCATTCGGGACCAACCGGGTAACCAATATCAATGCCAATGTGGCTCAAACATAAAATGCTGATGTAGCACTGCTGTAAACTATTTGTGAACAGTCGTGGACTAAAGTAAATCAATGCCAAGTCAAATGCCAAGTGTCGGGGGGTCCAATGGACCAAGATCAAGTGCCAATGAATAGCCAAGTGGGTGTGGGAGCTGCAGAATGATCACATGTTGTCCAGGGCGGCCTGCTAAAAAATGGCATAAACTGTCTTGAAGGGGGCTAATCACGTTTTTAAGGAAGGTGGGGCTCAAGGGAGCCACAAGGGGGCTCAACAGGTGCCAATGAAAGCTTAAATAAAGCCTCAACAAGCCAAGAAAGACAGGAAGCTTCAAGCTTCAAGGGGGAAGCTCATGAATGGCTACCCTTGTTTGCTCACTTTGCATTTTGGATTCATTTCTAGTAAAGGATTCTTGTACTTACTTGGCAGAGCTTGGTTCTTTGAGACAATGAGACTCTTGGTTCATGTATATGCTCTTTTGTATGCTATTGGATGTAGTTACCTCTACTCGTGGCTTGATTTGATTCTGTATGCTTTGGATATTGGTACTTACCTTTGTTAGCAATTTGTCAGTGATGTATATACTTATGGAATGTATGACTTCCTAACAATTTGAGTTTGTGATAATCTTTGATATCGGTAGTTTATGCTTAGTTACTACTAGTTGCATTCTTTGTATCTTGGTTGCTACTTAGATATCCCTCGTAGTGGGAGCTTGCTTTCTTGGCTATTTGTCCACAATTGGATTGACATATGCAACTATTTTTATTTCAATGTTGTCGTAACTATAGTTTTAGTATTAGAGTAGACATTCTACTTTGGTAGTCTATTGCAAGTAGTTGGTTGATAGCTCTATGCCTCGGTATTCCCTCCTATTTTACCATTGTTTTGGTCGAGTTTTGGGGGTTGGTTTGCAATCATTTATATTATATTATCATTGTCAAAATAAGATTATTTCAATGTTGTGGCACTTGAGGATAATGCTTGTAGTTGTGGGAGCTTTCGCTCAACCGCCAAGACCCACGGACCGCTTATTGTTTCAAGCGTTCCAAGCCAAGCACTAATGGCTACCTCTCACATAGCCGGCGCGCCATCCATATCTACGGGTGTAGTGAGCTTACCTCCATGCCATTCGAGTTACCTCCTCTCCCGTGCACTCCGGTAGCTCCACAATCCAAGTGCAATCTTCAAGCAAGCTCCATCCTCAAGCTCCACGCTCCAAGCTCCATTGTCGCGAACAAGACAAGAGAAGAGAAGAGAAGAGAAGAAGAGAGGAGAAGATGGAGAGCTTCTCCTCCTTGGTCTCTCACCCTCACACACTCACTCCCTCACACTCTCACACTCCCTCTCTCAAGCACAAGCTCAAGCAAGCAAGAACAAGAAGAAGAAGAAGAAGAAGATGAGACCTACTTTTGGCCACACATAAAAATGAGCTTCTCATTCACTTTTCAACTTTATATACAAAACCCTAAATCCCTTTTGGGCGGTCATCCTCTTTTCCCCTTTTTACATGGCCAGCTGTAGCCTAGGCCCTTTTTCCCATTGTCTTTCTATCTTCCTAGCTTCCTTCCTAGCCCGGCGCTCCTTGAATTAAACCATGATGCGCTTGCGCTCTTCTACAAAAGTTTTGACTTGCAATTTTCCTTGTGCGCCTTTCTCCCTTATTTAGGACTCTTCTCCTTGTGCATCTTTGTCTTCCGTTTCTCTTTTCCTTGGCCTTTGTCTTTGTCTTCTGCTTTAGCTTTTTCGGATTTTATGTGGGAGCTTTCGCTCAACCGCCAAGATCCATGGACCGCTTATTGTTTCAAGCATTCCAAGTCGAGCACTAATGGCTACCTCTCACATAGCCGACGTGCCATCCATATCTATGGGTGTAGTGAGCTTACCTCCATGCTGTTCGAGTTACCTCCTCTCCCGCGCACTCTGATAGCTCCACGATCCAAGTGCAAGATTCAAGTAAGCTCCATCCTCAAGCTCCACGCTCCAAGCTCCATTGTCGCGAGCAAGAGAAGAGAAGAGAAGAGAAGAGAAGAGAAGATGAAGAGCTTCTCCTCCTCGGTCCCTCACCCTCACACACTCACTCCCTCACACTCTCACACTCCCTCTGTCAAGCACAAGCTCAAGCAAGCAAGAACAAGAAGAAGAAGAAGAAGAGGAGATCTACTTTTGGCCACACACAAGAATGAGCTTCTCATTCACTTTTCAACTTTGGGCGGTCATCCCCTTTTTACATGGCCAGCCGTAGCCTAGGCCCTTTTTCCCATTGTCCTTCTATCTTCCTAGCTTCCTTTCCACCACCCGTGTACATTTACAAATTGCATGGGTGAGAGCCCAGCGCTCCTTGAATTAAACCATGATACGCTTGTGCTCTTTTACAAAAGTTTTGACTTGTGCTTTTCCTTGTGCGCCTTTCTCCCTTATTTAGGACTCTTCTCCTTGTGCATCTTTGTCTTCTGTTTCTCTTTTCCTTGGCCTTTGTCATTGTCTTTTGCTTTAGCTTTTTCGGATTTTTCATCTTCGTTCGTTTGAGGGTTAACATTATCCCCCTCCTAGACGAGTGCCAGTCCCATGGCACTCACTGGCGTAGGTAGCAGGCTGTAGCATGCACCGAAGACGTGGGTGACAAGGACGCCTGTGGTTTCCATGGAGGAGTGTTGGTGGTGGTGTGAAAGAGGGTCCTGGGGGCCTGTTGGTGGGTTAAGTGGTAGGTGGTAGGGCAATGGGAGTTGGTGGTAGGGCTGTTTTTTGGGGGGGTTGCATTGATGGAGTACAAGTAGCAGTTTGTTGGGGATTCTATACATGCTAATTCTTGGCAGGCTTACAAGGTGATAAGGATAGGAATTCAGAGTTGAATGTTAATGAAGAGCGAACGACACCTTCATTGGAGTCTTCAATACCTGCAATTGAAAACCTCTCATGTGGTCTGTCCCTAAGGGGTAGTGCTAGTCTCCTTATCGTGCACAAGACATATTTGATTAGTTTGGGAGACAGGTCGAACTCTAAGTAATCTAAGAGTGTTGTCCTGCACTTGTTGAGGACCCAAACTATGTATATACTTCGGTGCAGATATTATGTAAGTGCTCGTGCATACTTAGATATTACGTAGTTAGAAGACCGTGGGCTAGTTTCTCGTAACAATGTGTGGATGAAGCAAAGTTGTCCATGTTGAGAAGAAGTATACGTGAAGGTATATGAGACATCCTTTGCATTGTGACTGCAGGACGTAGCATAATTGAATATAGGGACACCGCACTTTTGGTAGCTGGAAGCTATTGGACTTGCTTGATGAGGACGGTGTACTTTTCATGGCCAATCGTGCGGTGCTTACCACCACTGATAGCAATGGTACTAAGGCAAAGTGCAAGAGAGAATTGTGCAAGTGGGTCAGGGTGACAGGTCTAACCATAGGCGAGACAAGCTCCCTAGGTGTGTCCTGCCCTTGATGTGCCCTGAACAATTATGGGTGATGCAAAAGGGCTAGGGGACTAGGGACGGAGCCAGTCGACCAAGGTCACTGGACGTACCTAATTTGGGGACCCCTAGGTGTTGTGCTATGATTGTGGGTGCTTCTTATCTTTTCGTTCATTTCTTTTCTTTTCTTTTTCTTTTTCCTCTTTTTTTTGTCTTCTTTTTTGTTTCTTTTTCTTGTGCTTTTTTCTTTCTTTCTCTTCTCTTTTTTTTCCCCCTTTTTTTTTTTGGACTTGCCTGAGTACAACCATTGCAATATGTTGAGGCTAACAGACTTTCAGTGGGTTGGAAAATTTCAAGCTTCGAAAGCTCAAGAAATGGATATTACAATGATGATTGTGCCCTAGCCTCGTTATTAGAGAAGTAGTTGTTGAGATGGGGAGATACACTTGAGATATTGCAAACCTCCTTGTGACACACGCGATGTTGGTACAATTGAGGTAACGACTGCCGTGAGCCAACTATAGAGCTTAACCCAAAAAGAGAGTGTAGCCCATGAATATGCTTTGGGCTATGCAATGTGGGCAGTCGGCAAGGGTGATTTTTGCTTTCAGCAGCGTGGCTTTGTCGCGGCTCTTTGTGGGGTCGATGGTCTTGCGGTGATTGGGCATTGAACACCTTCTCACAAAGACCTGTATCATCCTGTATCCACTTGTCACTTCATGAGAGTACATGCACGGTATATGCCGCAACTGTAATAAACCCGTGCAACGCAAGGAGACATCACTTATCTAAATTCTATGGTGTTGACTTAGATATTTATCTCCTACGCTTGATTAGCTTTTTCTTTTGCTAAAGACGTGAAATATAGATATGAAAAGTTCGCACAATTTGGGAACATGTCAACACTGAACCATTTAAAGGTAAAAAGTCCTGGCTAGGTAGCATTTGATAAGCCTTTATTCAACATGGGGCTACTCCATTTGTACGAGGAGGGGCGAGTCTGGGTGGTTGGGTGACTTGGGCTCTGCCAGTGCGGGGCTCCCGTGGGGTTGGGCAGGAAACATGTCGGCCAAGACATGAATGGTGTAGTCACGGGTTGCCACCGTTTCCAAAATGCCTTTAAATAGTTCATTGAATTCTTCCCTGTCCCGAGCTGCCCTTTCTACCCTTGAGCATTTGGTGCCCGAGCGTACGTTGGGGGTTTATGCCATTGGTGTTGCCACATTGTGTGCGCCTCCTCGAGCGTCTGCTCCCCTGGCCTACGGATTCTTTGGCCTTTGTCCGGGGCGGTGTCGCTTGGGGCCGCGTTTCTTGGCGTACCTTTTAAGAGTGGGCACGTAGCGCACTAGCGGAGGGGCATGTGCTGCATGTTCCCGTCGGCTGGGAGAGCGTCCTTGCAAGCTACTTGCCCTTGGTTCTCCATGTTTTTCTCACATGGGTCCTGTAAGATGCGAATCAATGATTAGGATTTGTTACATGATAAGACCATTCATATGTAAAGGATTATAGTGCAGGTTATCAAGCGCATAGGACGAGAAGGGGAGGGGTGGGGCATGCAGTGCTTATTGTAGAGGGATGGCCCCCATGATGCATATTTAGCCTCCTGCCATTAGTAGATCTTGGCTCATGCCGAGTTACGTCGGCTGGTGGTCATGAAGTTAGGCAGGGCTCAGCCTTGGAAGGATAGATTGGAAAGGGAAGATGGTGTATAGAAAAGGGGCTGCACCCTGTCTACACCATCAGAGTTGTTGGTCAAGGCTTCCTATGGTGGTAATGTGGGTTGCATGCCCTTCACTTGGAGGTGGGGATGGTCACACGGCTTTTAAATGCATGATGAGAGGAGGACTTGAGGAGCTTAGCCTGTCAGACCCAACTCTTCTCCCTGCACTTGACTATCATTGCTTGTGTGGGTTGATATTGTTTATACATGCTGACACAAAGATCGGTGTTTATTTATATACATATTTATGAATCCATACCACTTCACGAGGATAAGAACCAATTGTAGAACTCGGGGTTGTACTGGAGCATGGCACACGCATCTAGCACTCGTGGCAGCTTACTTAGTACCGATAGATATTTTGCGACATCGAGCAGCATGGACCCTTGTCCGAGTCTACTGGCAACATGTAACTCCTCCTTAGTGAGAACCTTATCAAACAGAGAGTTTTCTTGGCTAGATTCAGCCAAGTCCGTACCTCAAATGGCAGTCAGCACTCGAAGGGAAGTTGGTGCCATATAGGTTGGGTCTCTTTGAGACTGCCATTTGGCCAATCGCTCCTCAAAACTGTCATGATTTGAGCTCCTAATTCGGCCATTGCAACGTGGTTTTCACACCAATGCTGTTCAAATCGACTCCGACCTGTTGACAATAACTTTAGTTGCTCAATGTTTACGAGATTCGATTAGCAGAGCATTTCATTAAATGTCACGGTTAAGCGTAGTTCGTCAGCCTCCTCGTCAGAGATGAGTCGCATGCATTCATGTAAGAGCTTGTTATAGTGCTCATCAAGATGTTCATGCTCTTCCCAGGATAAAGGGTAATCTCCAAGCTGCTTTTTAGGGAATACATGCATGTCTGCCAAGACATAGACACGAGCGAACACCTTGAGCTTAGCATCCAACTCAGTTAAGCATTCTATGACACTTCTATGTTCGACGAGGGCTTGCTCGGTTGCTATCTCATGCAAGGTTCTAGGAGTTTGCCTAGGCTCTAGCATAGCTGGGGGTTCAGGCCTATATGAGCAAGATTGGTTAATGCTAGGATTGCTCATGCTCTTGGGGTTTCCATGTTTCTCTTGAGGCTTCGTTATTGCGTCATGGTTCTCCTTGGGTGTGACTGGTGCGAATTCGTCACCCCGTCGTGACAATGTTGTATCCACTCTTGATTTGTCAATGCGAGTTCTATTGTCAGTGGATAGAGTATTGCAAGAAGCCATTGATGGTAACGACTGCTTTGATTTGTCGGAGCACATGGATGTGTCTGAAGTTTCACTGCTATTAGGAGAGGCATCAATGGGCTCATTGATGGATGGATTCGATGCTTTATTCATCAGCTCTCCAGCACTCTTTGCCCCAATGTCCTTGGGGTCCGCAACCACCTGCAACTGTTGTTGTTTTCGTTGTTTCCTCCTCTTTTTCTTGGTCAGCGTAGGTGCATCTAACGTCTCAGGACCCTAGGCTATATCGACCGTTGATGTGCTTGGTTGGGCCTCAGCATTTTCCTTCTCTAGAGGGTCCTCATGGGACCTAGTCGTGGCCTACGGAGTAGCCTTGCCAGGTTGCATGGGTACAGCTGTCTCCCTTTTGGGGGAGTCTAGCTCTTCCGCCCGTTCCCCTGTGCTTAACTCCTCCAGCCCAAGTTTTAGGCGCTTTGGAAGTGCTGGAGTTGTTAAGGAGGTAGGTCGCGACACCTCCTTCACAAGTAAACCATTAAGGACACGTTCCGCAAGGGGCCTTGTCACGGCCAAGGGCTGTGACTGTTGTGATCCTTGATTTGCAGTAGTAGCAGCTAGTTCAGTGGACTTGCTACTATTGGTGGATTGCGGTCTCAAGTCCTTAGGGCAATTGGAGGTGGTTGTTGCTCTTAGAGCATTCACTTGCATAGATCGAGTATCAGTTGAGCTAGCCATGGTGGATTACACAGGCATATCCTTAGGTTGAGAGCTAAGGGGGGTGTTGTGTCCCACCTCTTAGACATTTGGAAGCTCTGATGTAGGTAGAGATTGGGATCGAGTAGGCGCACTTTATGAGTGTTGTGCTTCCTGTGTCCGTTTAGGGGAAGAGGATGTAGGAGTCTTGGGACTCCTAAGCGGCTTTAACATTGGTTGGGAGATTTACTCGTGGCTGTTAGATGATTTTGCTATTTGCTTTATTGAGTATTTAACCTTGCAATGAGCAATGTTGTGCCTATGATGCCTGCTATCCTCTTGGGGAATCAAAGGCTCCTTGGGCACTAGTGGCTTTTGCATATCCTCAACGATTACATCTGATGTCTGCTTATCAAGCACACTAGGCCGAGGATCTACCCTTCAATTGGTCCCGTTGGGTTTCTTGATTTCGACCATGAGGGGGCTCGGTCACTCCATTGTTTTTGACTTGGGACTTGGTTTTTCGTTTAGATCTCCTCTTACACTTCTTTGCTCTTGATACGTCCTGGCCTTCAATCGACAAAGGAGGTTTAACAGGGGGTTTTGATACCCAAATCCATCGGTTGCCTGCATAATACCCTTGAGCACGTAGCAACGCTTTGGATATCCATCGTGGCGTTGTGCTGACTCTCCATCGATGCCTTCGTCTATAAGGCTTGGGCTTCTTTTGGGGTCTTCTACGATATTTGTAAGTCCAAAGGCCGTCCTTGGCATTGTCTCCCGACCTTCTTGATTCCGGCATGGCCTCACTCACTGGTTCTCGTTGTTCGACTTGTGCTTGTATTAACTCTTCCAACAAGTCCTCACTCTCATCAGCAGGCTTGACTGTTGTGTCAGCACCTTGCTTGCCTTTCCCTCGAGGTTCGATGAGGTCACCCTTGCTAAAGGTCATGACTATCCTCACACTCGGTAGTGTCAAGTGTATCCTCTGTGCTACATAGTCAGCCTCACACTTGGTCACCCTTTTGAAGGGTCTTCCTAGCAGGGTTTCTTTCCTGCAGCTAGCACTATTTGGAGGAACTTGAAATAGGATAGGCAAGCTTTCCGTTTCAATTGTCGTAAGGATCTTGCACTTCCCCATGAGTGTTTGTGGGCGTCCCCCGTAAGGGCTAAGAGTTGCATTAGTCGGTGTGAGCTCTAGTTGGCCTAGTAGGGTCCATGATTCATAGGTCAAGATGTTTAAATTTGCTCCTTCATCAATCAGAGCATCAATAGTATGCTCTCTTTTCACGGTGATTTTGACCCTAAGATAAGCAGGTTGTACTATGTCTTCATCTTCTGGGTCCTGGCTTGTAAATTTAAGCCTTCTGACATATGCCCTTGAGTCCCCACTTGCATAACCAGACGTGGATTCTCCATCAATGTCTTGGGTTGTCTGTGTAGTGTTGCTCAAGGTACATCTCTCGTCAATAGTGTCATGTCTAGTCATCTTGGCATTTGTAGCTTGCTGATGTTGCATTTCGCTCTGACTAGACATGGTATGAACACAATGTCTTTGTGTTCTTGTGGTGTGGCCTTTTTGCCCTTGATGGCTAGATTGGCCCATTGATGTTCTAGGGTCTCTGTTCAGGTATGGGCTTTTGGCTACTCTTTTGCAAGTGAGAATCCATGCTCGTGTAGAGCCATTACTTCACTAGGGTCCAATTTGGAGAACCTGTCACGATGGGCGTTTTCCCTCCAATCTACTTGGGGGAGGTGCGGAGAGGGTAGAGCCCCCTCTGCAGGGGTCCGGGGGGCAGTTCCCCCCGACCTGCAGGGCCGTTACGGTAAATGCCATGCACAATTTGGAGGACTGTTTATAGCCAAATTTTGAACCACGTGCTCTAAATTTTAGCCCAGTGATGGATCTGTGATGTGCCTTTAGCTCTACGTAGCCTTTGGGGTCAATCTCGAGGTTTAGATGTGTCAAAATTTGTGTTTTAGATACCTGTCCGATTTTGACAATTTTCTGTCCGATTCTCAGATGTCCAATTTTCAGGAGTCCGATTATCAGAATCGGATGTCCAATTCTGGGTGGTCCAATCGGCCCACTAGTCCAATTTTGGTCACGTCCGATTCTGGGAATCGGATCGGACAGGGTAGTCCGATGGCTTCGATCGGACGGGCGTCCAATCGGACAAGATGGTCAGAGTGGTCCGAGTCCGAGTGGTCCAATTTCCAAAATCGGACGGGTTGGTCCGAGTGGTCTGATCGGACAGGATGGTCCGATCAGACCGAGCGTCCAATTATGGACTGGTCCGATTCTGGGACTCGGACGGCCTGGTTCGACAGCGCGGACGACGGCCCGCGAGCTGTGTGTAATGCCTCTAGGTCAACGTCTACTCCACCGAATCATCCAACGCCTTCCAAATAGGTACAAAACACTACAAGGAAATGCCAGACATGCTTGGAATCACTATAGTGCTCGAATCAAATGGCACTCCTATCCTAAATGCATACAAATCACAAAGTAAATACTTACACTACTCAATCTCACAACATAAATCTCAAAAAAGCAAAAAACCTACTTGCCAAGGAGATCGAATACCATCTTCAACCCCCTCCCTTCCTACCTATCTCAAGCACCAGTTCGGGGAAAGCCTTACTTCGATGCTCGATTCGAAGCGCGTAAGGGCTCAAGGCTTGAATTTGTTGGTCCCGGAACGGAATCAAAATGTGGGAGCTTTCGCTCAACCGCCAAGACCCACGGACCGCTTATTGTTTCAAGCGTTCCAAGCCGAGCACTAATGGCTACCTCTCACATAGCCGATGCACCATCCATATCTACGGGTGTAGTGAGCTTACCTCCATGCCATTCGAGTTACCTCCTCTCCCGCGCACTCTGGTAGCTTCACGATCCAAGTGCAAGCTTCAAGCAAGCTCCATCCTCAAGCTCCACGCTCCAAGCTCCATTGTCGCGAGCAAGACAAGAGAAGAGAAGAGAAAAGAAGAAGAGAGGAGAAGATGAAGAGCTTCTCCTCCTCGGTCCCTCACCCTCACACACTCACTCCTTCACACTCTCACACTCCCTCTCTCAAGCACAAGCTCAAGCAAGCAAGAACAAGAAGAAGAAGAAGAAGAGGAGACCTACTTTTGGCCACACACAAGAATGAGCTTCTCATTCACTTTTCAACTTTATATACAAAACCATAAATCCCTTTTGGGTGGTCATCCCCTTTTCCCCTTTTTACATGGCCAGCTGTAGCCTAGGCCCTTTTTCCCATTGTCCTTCTATCTTCCTAGCTTTCTTTCCACCGCCCACCTACATTTACAAATTGCACGGGTGAGAGCCCGGCGCTCCTTGAATTAAACCATGATGCGCTTGCGCTCTTTTACAAAAGTTTTGACTTACGCTTTTCCTTGTGCGCCTTTCTCCCTTATTTAGGACTCTTCTCCTTGTGCATCTTTGTCTTCCATTTCTCTTTTCCTTGGCCTTTGTCTTTGTCTTCTGCTTTAGCTTTTTCGGATTTTCCACCTTCGTTCATTTTAGGGTTAACAATAGTTATGGGAGAAGATATCTAATATTTATAATAAGCAAAGTCCTACTTCACATAAATATTGGTGGAAACAACTCATGTACCTTTGCATGAAGGAATGGACTAGTCTGTCCACCCATTTGAATGAGTTGCACTCGTTTTTCAACCAATTGACTTTTTGAGGGCATTGAGTTTAAGGATAATCTTCCTCCCTTGTTCTTGCTTGTGGCACTTCTTGAGTCACGGGACACTTTTCCTATTGCCATGTATGCTAATGTACCTAAGGATGGTTTGAAACTCTAAGATGTTGAGGGTGTTTTACTCACACAGGAGATAAACAAAAAAAAAGTGGATGCAGCCTATGCTTCTCATGTATTGATTGTTAGGGATAGACATGATGGTAAGAGTGATAATGATCGTAATGGTAGAGACCCACAAAGGTTTGAGCCTCATGGGTAGTCTGGCAACAAGTCCCATAGTCATAAGGCCTCACCTATATGGCATTACTTTGGAAAGTAGGGTCATATTAGGCCACAAGGTCATAAGATGTGTGATGATAAGTATAAGCAAAAAGGCATGGTCAAAGTGCAATATAAGTCTGATGATCATAGCATTGTCCCTACTAAGTCTAGTGTAAAGATTGAAGAGATAAATGCAGTGTAACTTGAGTCCAATGATGATTACATCTTAACAGCTTCCTCTCTTGATGCTAGTCAGTTGGTTGATGCCTCATGTCCACATTTTCTCAGTTTGATTTGGCAGCTTCTTTCCATGTTACCTTGCATAAGGATTGGTTTCATTCCTATCATAGCATGATAGGTTCTCTGAGACTAGGAAATGACTTAGCATTGGATATTATTGGCATTGTTGATGTTAGACTGTAGTTTGCTTCAAGTAACGTTTTTGTTTTTCATGATGAACACCATTTTTCAGATTTGAACAAACGTCTACTCTATATTAGATAGTTGGATGATGCAAGGTATTATGTATCTTCTGGTGATTACATATGAAAGATTGCCCATGGAATCTTTGCTCGAGGTGCCAAGGCTAGTAGCCTCTATTCCTTGCTTGTATCTAGGTCTATTGATCGTGTTTTGGTTGTGGCTAATATACCACATATATATTAATGGCATCTCACCTTGGGCACATTTTCTTAAAAAGGAATGAAAATGCTTTCTTATTTGTAGTATCTTTTGTCCCTTTACCACAAATGTTTTGATTCATGTGATCATTGTCTTTATGGCAAGCAAACACGCAATTCTCATAAGAAGTTTGGCATTACGTGCATGGATGAACATCTAGCTCTTGTTCATTCTGATGTATGTGACCCCATGCCTTTTTAATCACTAGGAGGTGTGAAGTGCTTTGTGATTGTCATCGATGATTATTCACACAAGGTTTGGGCATATTTAGTAAAGAAAAAATTGAATGCATTGGCTACCTTTCAACTTTAGCTTGCTCTTGTTGAGAATTGATCTAAGTATAGGTTGAAATGCCCAAGGTCAAATAATGGGGGTGAGCTAGTTCCTAAATCAGTGAAATGCATCTTTCTTTGTTTTGGGGTTGCAAGTGAGATGGGCTATCGCCTATGGGATCCATAGGCTAGGAAGGCCATCCGTAACCATGATAGTTTTTTCCATGAGGAGAAGATGCTTAAGTAGCCTAAACAAGCAGTTGACGTATGCACAGTGATGTTTCAAGAGGAGCCTCCTATTACTATATAGCTATCTACACAAGTAGCTGATGTTCCAGCGGCCCATGATCACAATGTTAGATGTGATATAAAGGCCCCATAGCCTATCTTGCAATAATCTACTAGAGATATTCCTCATCCAATTGTATTTTATGTACATTTGTACTTTGTTACTTTTTTCTTATTCTCTCCTCACTAGAGGCATATTTGTCTTTAAGTGGGAGGTTGTTAGAGGTAAAGGTGCATGTGCCTATGTCGCCCTCCTTGTATTTACTTCACACATTGTGATTGCACATCTATACACTATAGGTGGCATGTGTCGATTAGTGTCACTTTGTTCTTTATTCTTTTAGTGACCATTGAATAAGGGAAGGCCAGTCACACATTGTGACTATTGGAGTTTCCACATACAATATCTCTGTTTTTTGCCCTCTTGCTCCATCCACTATAGCTCTTGCTTCCGCTTGTGTGCTTCCACTTAGGCTCTACCTTTCAATACTATGCTTTGATCATGCTATTTGGTATGCCATGAATAGCATTGATGCAATATTCCAAGAAAATTTTCTTAGAAGGTCCATGATATTATTATTCTAATCATTTGCTACTGAGGCCCACAATGTAGTTAAAGTAGCCTTAGTATTATCATACTTCCGTGAAAGGGTTCTAACTGCAACAAAGAGCCTTATGATAAATGATGGTTCTTAAAGTATCCTTCACAATAGATGAAGGGGCCAAACTCATTGAAATGTGCTTCTCCTCCAACAATAAAGCTTCTAATCCAATAAGCAATCTCTCCATACAAAGGAGCTCTCAAGCCTCCTCTTATGGAAGAAGCTGATGTTCACAAGACCACTATTAGCCAATAACTTTGGCTCAAGATGCATCACTACATCTGCCCATGGTTCTAACAATAGCCTAAACCCATCTCATAATCAATAAATGAAAGAAGTTTTGCTAGATGAATCTAATTCAATGGCTAAAATGTTGATGTTTGACTAATGGTTGTAGTTATAATTATTCAACTGCATGTCCACAAATATATACTTTCTATATCGAGTCTTATGTTAAGACATTACACCTCTCTTTTTATAATGGGTTATTGGGCCTAGTCAAGCCAAGAAAAAAATTCAAGGAGTTCTTTTATTTACTTAATCAACATCTACCCCTAAATCTCTTTGATAACCTCATCCTTGGATGGAAGTTTTTGCCATCTCTAAGAGACTATCTCTACAAGCCCATGGATACCTTTTGTGGTATCACCATTCCCTCTTGTAATTGTGATTTCTATTATAGTACATTCTACTTTAAGGATACACATCATGTGGGTACCCTTAATTTAAATATTGTTATGGATGAAAATCTTAAGGTCTTGGTTACTAAAGGGCTAAATCACATCCCTTCCATAAGCTATAATGTAAAGGAAGCTAATGACTCTTTACTTGTTGGTTTTAAGGAATTTCTACACAGTCTCCATGTAGATATTGATGGCTACCCAAAAAAATTATACTCATATATAGCCCAAAAATTAATTTTAGTAGTCATTGCAGTTGGTATCACCCAGAGTTATGGACTCAACCCTAAGGATTTCTCTAAATTACTTGAGGACTTCTATATTGTTGGCATAAATAGGTCCCCTAACAACCCTTCCTTCTTTTATAAGTGGTTAATTGTCTCACTTGCAATGGATATATTCAACAAGATTGACCTAGATCCTTGTATCTTGGTGGATGCACCCACCATCAATGAAATGATACATGCATCCCTCCACTATCTAAAGCTAGAAAGGATCCAATATCAAGAAAAACTACCCTTCCTAATGGGCATTTATGAAGACCACAAAGAAGACTTTAGATGGATCACTAATGCATGTTATTGTGTTTATTCTCAATATATTACAGTCCTTGCTAAAGGTCCTATTTTCTAGAAAAATTGGAGTCTTTGTGTGGAATTGAACATGAAAACTACTTATTATTTGGAGTTAACATCCAATACTTTTGGATTTCTGACTCTAGCCCCAACATACCTTCATCAACTTGTCTAACAAAATATTTAGTGTTTTTTCAATTGACATAGAGAAATGCTACGAAAACATATCACATGATGGGAAATTTGGTCTCATTATCATTATCAATACTATCATCCAATGGGCCATGTATTATATAGGCCATTGTCTAATAGCTCAAGAAAAACAAGTAAACTACTGTAAGGGTTGATAAGTATAACAACTCGATAAAGTCTTTGACACTTGTAATATGCATCAAAAGTCATTGTTCTCATCTACTTCTTTTGTATGGACGTAGTTACCAAACTTTAATTCTACTAATAGTGCAAATTACTATTCTTGGTCTATAAACGTTGTAAACAGTTGCAAACTTTTTTTGTAATGAAAAAGTTTTTCCCTTTGCAAAAATCTCTTATGTTATGACTGGAAGAAATGCTGAATCACTGCAAAATGGTTATAGGGGTCATCCTCCTCCTCCTCATTCCATATTTTTAATATGACTGATTCATAATGATAGCTCGTTTTTAAATTTGTACGATTAATGCTTATATTTCTACATTATCCCTCTTTGGTAACACACACACAAAATAACGATACATATATAGATATAATTATAAATTTATTATATTAATTAAGAATTATCTATCATATCAATAATATTTATATATTAAGATGTATACTAATATTAATATATATAAATATAAATATCTATATATACTATTATAAAATAATCATTAATAAATATTATATTAATATAACAATAATATATATATATATAAATTATTTATTAAAATAAAGTATAATATATTAATATAATATTAATTTTCAATATTACTAATGATATCTTATGATTATTAACATTATAATTTATAATAATTACAACAAATGTTAATAATAACATATTATAATTGTGAGTATAATTATAATTATAATACATGAGGATTCCAAGATGTTGATGCTTTCTATTTATCAAGGTCATAAGGTTTGAGATTGAATTTACCTTGAATCTCTTGGCTGGAGGGCTAATATCCACTTTAGAATCCACAACACTTCCACTCTTTTATGACTTTTAAATATAGAAGCTAAACCATATGAAATCTTTCGAGAGCCAATGAAATATACATACATTTTTATATCTACATATATGGTATATATGTTAAGATGTATATTGATATTAATACTATTGATACATGCATGCATGTGTATACACACATAGCCACATTATATATAGATACATATGATTTATATGTATTACTATTTAATATATATACGTTGTGAGAATCTCTCTCTCTCTCTCTCTCTCTCTCTCTCATGTAAATGAGGTGGTGGGTATGAATAGGGAGGATAAAAGCCTACAACCCCCCTCCCCTCGACTCCATCTCACATAAAAAGGCAGCATAAGGTTGCACTCTTCTCATTCATACAAGCGGTACAAGCACAAAGAGAGTCTCTCTCTCTCTCTCTCTCTCTCTCTCTCTCTCTCTCTAGTTTACTAGATTCTCTCGATGCTTCGCGCCAGTATTCTCCTAGTGCAACTCCAACATCAGTAAAACAATTAGGAGATTTCATATCCTAATGCATGTCTCACGTACTTACTTTGTGGAGGCAATGGCATATAAGTACGTGAAACATGCATCAAGATGTGAGTCTCCTGATTGTTGTACTGACATTGGGGTGCACTGGGAGAATACTAGCGGGAAGTAATTAGGAGAATTTGGTGAGAGAGAGAGAGAGAGAGAGAGAGAGAGAGAGAGAGAGAGAGAGAGAGAGAGAGAGAGAGAGAGAGAGAGAGAGAGAGAGAGAGAGAGAGAGAGAGAGAGAGAGAGAGAGTCACTCCTCCTTGTGCCCATGTGGGCTTTTATTTTTAGCTTTTTTATAAAATCTGTTAGATAAGGCTGAATGCGATATAGATTTAGTCTTAGCTCTAGGAGATCTTTTAATTCTATTATATCATAATATAAACTCATACTTAGTATGCAAATTTTGAATTTTTATTTTGTATATGATTAGTTTTAGTTACAACACTTTGAATGATGCATTCATAAAATAAAGTTGGTTAATCTTCATAGTTGATAAGGGATGTTATCAACATGCGTGCATTGTAAAATTTAACTTTTTGCATGTGCATGCCTATGTGGAGAATACATCATAGTTTTTGTACATGTGCATGTGCAAATGTGAGTTAGTATGCAACAAATGATATTTGTAAAATTTTAAGGTGTTACAAAGTACATTTAGCAACTTTGTAACTTGAAAATAATGATAGATTGTGATTTCAAATTGTTTTTGCTTTTGTATGTTGACAGTTTTGCAAAGCTCCATGTTTTGAGGTATAATCTATGCTCAAAATGAAGTCTCCCAAATATTCAGAGTGATTGAGACTACTTTTGTATATTGATAGATATGCAAAGCTTCATGTTTTGATGTAAAATGAATGCTCAAAATGAAGTCTCCCAAATATTCAGAGTGATTGAGACTACTTTTGTATATTGATAGATATGCAAAGCTTCATGTTTTGATGTAAAATGAATGCTCAAAATGAAGTCTCATTAATATTCAAAGAGTGATTAAAACTACTTATGGCCTATGGAGAAAAAGTATGAGATAGCTAACAAATGCTTTCGTAGTGCTTTTGAGGCTTATAAATCAGTTATTTCAATGTACGTTAAAGTTGTACTAAAAGATGATAGGATGAAATTTTAGATCATCTTTAATTTTTGCAAGTAGTACACATATGTGAAAATATGTGTGCCTAACAGCGCTATCGGCCTTATAATTATAATTGGTTAATATTAGATATCATATTATAATAAAACAACAGTGATACGACATGAAACGCAGAGGAAAGGCTCTCTAAAAGGGTGAGCTAGGGCAATAAAGTCAAATAGGTTATGGACTGGAGGGGGGGGATCCTTGAAGGTTCAATGGTAGACATCTTTACTATTAGTTAAGGAGAGGTGGGGGACGGGTGCCACATGGCAACCCCCACCTCCCTCACAAGAAAAAAAAGAGAACACGGGGGCGGGTGCCACGCGTCCAGCACCCGCCCCTACCTTTAAAAATCACGCCCATCCCGACGCAAAGCTCCGGGCTGAGTCTATGCGCGGAGCGCCTAGAAGACATTAGTGTCACGAGGTTGGGCATCAATGTACACACGGAGGCTCGCTATTGAAGGCTCTTACGGCCTTCATGTCGATATTGATAAAAGTCTCTTATGGCCTTCATGTCTATACAGTGTCGGCCAAGTACTCACATGGACAACCTCGTCTGCGGTAAAAGCACAGAACAGGTTAAAGGCCTGACGACGCATCCGTTCCTGTACTACTTCACTGTCGGTTTCACCTCCCCTTCCATTTTGGAAGTGGCAGTCTTGCTGGCAAGCAAGCCAGTGACCGCGGTCCGCCAGTCTCATTTTCCGGGCTTTGCCCTCGTCGATTGCGCTTCCTTGGCCGGTTGATCCCGCTCCTCCCGGTTGGCACCAGCTCACCATTTTAGACCAGATGGCCTCCTGTGCAGACTTCATTTGAAAGGCCAACTGCCGGCATTCCACTTTGCGGATGAGAGCTCCAGCATCGCAGGATCCGTGGAGCAGACACACTGAAAACGAGAGCTATAGCAGGCACCTGACGGAAGCGTTAAAGAAGGCAGGATCCATAAAACAATAGCAGGCACCTGACGGAAGCGTTAAAGAAGGCAGAAACGACATGCGATTGTTTCTTCTTTGACAGTTTGCGGATCTCTGCGATGCTTAGCTGATGTCGTCCTTATTTTCAAGCTTGACATTCGTTCCTCTCAAGGCTTGCGGTAGAAAGCTTTGCCATTTGCTTCTCTAGCCTACCTCACACTCATGTGTGTGTCGCAGGCAGCCACTCTGAGTTATATTCGTCAGCCAAGATCGTTAACAGGAAGCAAGCCTCCACCCCTTGTCCATGTATTCAAAGAGGTTTTTCCTGTCCAAGAATTGGTTTAGGATTAAGAAACTGCTGCACTGGATGCCAGGCATTGAGATAACTGAGCGAAGATGGTTGTTGCCCCTCCTTGCCAGCTTGTTAGTCTCTCTTACGCTTCTGCTTGTTGCGGCTGTCAGTTGCAGGTTTACTGAGAGCAGAAGCTCTTCCCTGTACGATTTTTTCACCATTGGAGACCTTGAAGAGAGACCAAATTATTTTATAGAAGCCGAGCTAGATAAGCAGCTTCCTCATACAGTTCTTTCCAGTCCTCCAAAATTGGCTTACTTGATCTCTGGAACAAAGGGTGACAGCCAACGAATGAAAAGAGTCCTGCTTGCTGTCTACCATCCAAACAATCAGTACCTCTTGCACTTGGATCTTGAGGCCGCTCCTAAAGAGAGAATAGAGCTGGCAAGATATGTGAAACTGCATCCTATGTTTGCTGAAGTCGGGAATGTCAACGTTATAGGGAAGGCCAATCTTATCACTTACAGAGGGCCAACCATGACAGCATGTACACTGCACGCAGCAGCAATATTGTTGAGGAACGGTCAAGCATGGGACTGGTTTATCAACCTCAGTGCATCGGACTATCCTTTGATAACCCAAGATGGTACGTTTCACTGTTTGAATACCATGAGCCAATATGCTAGAAACTATTTCTTGACTGGATTCAGTTTTTTCTACTGCTTCTGGCACATGCTTTGTCCCACTGTTTTGAAGATGTATTTGAAATCTCTTTGGGGGAGTGTACTCTAGAAGACAAGAGATGCAAACAGCTTGGCTGTGGAAGTAAACCGAAGCTAGCCATTTGGATTGTCCTTGGTTGGGGTGCTTATAAATTGGAACCATGGGAATGCTGGTGGGCATAGTAAAGGAGGCTTTATTTCGAGTACTACTAGGCATGCACATTTTGCAGTGAACACTAAATAGCAAAGCTGAAAATGTTTCGTGTTTAGAGGGCTGTAATTATGAGTGTGTGATATTTTTAGTACACAGACTGGAACTTGCAGTCTGTCATTGTGGCCAGAGAGGCAGAAGGCTGCTACATGATGAGGTTTCTGTACAAGTCATTGGATTGGTTGACGCTGGATGAGGGAGTAGGCAGAAGTGACTCAATTGTTTGGCAAAACCAGCCACTGTTATGTGAACAAGTAAGAACGACTCATCCTTTCTGTTATGACATTGAGGATTCGATGCACTATCTCCAATACAAATGATAGTAGCAGTATCTGTCCTTGAAAGCATAATGCTTTATAAAATTGCAACTTTTGTGTCAGGGACACTCACATGCCTTGTCCAAATCCATTCAAGCAGTGTACTGGGTTACGTGTTCCATCTGTCTTCGAGAAAAGGTAGCAGGATGTTACTGAAAGGCTCACAATATTTCAACTGTTGCCTTGATCCTGTCACATCCATTGTTCACTTGATGCCTGCATGCAATGGTCGATTAAAATAGTGTTTGGCATCCAATTATGATTCAAATTAAAATCATGGTAAGACTCATATTACTTTTGACCTAATTTATTTGGGGCATTTTACGTTAAAGAGAGATATCTAGTATCATCTGTGCTTTAGAAACCTTAGACCTTAACATTTCTTGAGTTAGGTGCAAACTGCATGGGATTTGTTTGGGTTAGTGCATATTGGTGACTCTAAACACGTGTAGCAAGAAATAGCATTGTGGGGCCTTGCCAAAATATCGGTGTTATGAGTTCTTGTGGCTTTAATTGAAATAGGATGGTCACAAGTGTGCAAGTACTTTGTTCATGGTCAAAGGTTGAGACAAAGGTTGAGACTTGATTAAAGGATGTCAAGAATCTCCTCAAGCCTCATACTTGGGTAGACATTTATGGATTTTGTGACATGACTTTTTGCAGGAGATGTATGTAGAAAGATGCAAGTAATTATTGTGACATGACTTTCTAAGAGGGATGCATTTGGAAAGATACAATGACTGCTGTGAATAGGGTGAGTGAGTAGGGGCCTTTATTCCAGCTCGTCTACAGCACCAATAAGAATTATCATAGGCTATATTGACACTTGGGGTGATGATGATATTTGTCAAAGTGCAGCAAATGCGGAAGCATATGACTGGACCGAAAGAAAATGAACACGAGAGAAGAGGGAGAGAGAAAAGAGACAGTAAAATGCCGAAATCTGCAGTAGACAAATGTTGAAATGAAGAAGGCAGATGTATACACGGGCTCTTGAAGTATATCCACGAGCCGATCTCTCTCTATACCTGCAATGACAAGTGGCTGATGATCAGGGCAAGCCAGGCAATAAATAGGCCAAGTAAAAAACTGACCAAAAAATGAAATTACTGAATAAAATAATCAATAATGCAATGCTAAAAAAATGGATTGCCACATGGCATCCTACGTGGCCTGTTTGGCCTGCCCAACTGTTTGGGAATATTGGAAATAGGCTATAGAGTGCATAGAATTGACTGACTTGATAAATAGGAAATGCGTAACTGTGCCGCCCAAGAGTGGTAACTGTACAACAATAGCTTGACGATGCCTATCTAGGGGATGAATAAATCTGTAACACCTCCTCTGAGATCTTGGATGCGGCATAAGGCTCAGGGATTTGGAATGTTGTCGAAGAACAGTCTAAGGAAGAGCATTTATAAACAAATCTGCCAAGTTACCCTCTGTCTTGCAATGAACCACATTAATAAGCTCATCCAAGATCTCCCGAATGAAATGGTACTATATCTCAATATGCTTTGACCTAGTATGGAATATGGAACTCCATGCCAAAGCAATGCAACTCTCATTGTTGCAGTGCAGTGTGGACGTGTCTAAGGATATCCAAGCTCTCCTAACAATCATTGAAGCCACATTGTCTCGTGGTAGAAGACGCCACATGATACTCCACCTTTGTAGATGATAGCGCAATAGTGGGCTGCTTTTTGCTACTCCAAGAGAGAGCACATGTATCCAAATTGAAGCAATATCTTGTTGTTGACCTTAGATGGTCAACATTTCTTGTCCAATTTGAATTCGTCTAGCCCTGTAGAACCAAGGTTGAATCTCCTGTACCTATTGGGATAATAAATACCTAGGTTGGGGATCCCCCTTATGAAGTGCAAAATCCTCATAGCAGCCTATCAATGAACCAGCTTGGATTCACTTAGTTAACTGTCCAGATGAGATCGTCCACATAAAGCACAAACAAGGCATGCCCTCTAGTTGAGGTGTGGACATACAACTGGGGAATGGTGATATCCTAACTTCCCTTGGAGAAACGAGTCTATCTTTTCATTCCAAGCACATGGAGTGTGTTTGAGGCCATAAAGGGCCTTCTTCAACCTATACACCTTGCCATTTAATGAGGAAAAGCTAGGAGGCTACTCGACCTATATCTTCTTCTTTAAATCTCCATTAGGAAGGCAGATTGCATATCAAGCCGATAAATGGGCCATCTTCAATCCAAGCTATAGGTGCAAAGGTGTCATGAAAATCACTCTTGGCTGTTGCGCAAAGCCCTTTGCAACGAGTCGTGCCTTTTGCTTATCCAGAGTGCAATCAGTATGGTACTTGGTCTTAAAGACCCATTTGACTCCAATCACCTTCCTATGAGGGGGCCGATACTCAAGATCCCAAGTGCCATTCCACTCAATTGTATCCAACTCTTGCTTCATAGCCTTTTTCCAATGCTGTAACTGCAAAGCCTCCTTCACGAAGGTGGACGCTTTACTCTACATGGCACGAGACATTAATCAATAGTTAGTACGAATAAGCCTTATGGAGTGTGTTTGGTGGAGAGTGCTTGGTTTCTTTGAGATTGCTACGAGCTTTCATGTGGGTGCCACTCCTCAGGAACTCCCTTAATCCTTGCATCATGGAGTGTATCACGTGCCAAGTAAGGAGGTTGATACTCCCCTCACCCCTTTGCTTGTATTGAATTCTCTAGAATGTGCATTGGGGTCGGCTCAACTGGTGAATCCGATGGTGAAGCAATCTCCTTTTCCATTGATGATGGATTCTCAAGTTGCGTCAAGCGGCATAGGCTCCAAAGGCATTGGATTAAGTGCGCAAGTGTCACTTGGATCTCCAAGTATGGGATGCTCAACACCTCTCTCTGCAATTGGAAACTCCACGAATGAACATCTCGACTTGTGTACACTTCCTGTGCAACGTGATCATAAAAGTACGTATCCTTGGGATTGCGAGCTATAATCCACAAACATCCATTGTTTGGAAGCTAGCTCAAACTTATCCCTTAGTTTCTTCGGGATGTGAACATAAGCATCACACCTGAATACCCTAAAATAAGACATATCCGACTTTTGATCAAAGTAAGTCTCAAAACGTGTCATATCAACCATGCTTGATATAGGTGATCAATTAAAGATGTGGACGGTGGTGGCCACTGCGTCGGCCTATAGACAGTAAGGTGTCTATCAATGCTTCATCCTAGTTTGTGCCATCTCGATCACATTGTGATTCTTTCGCCTCTAGTATGCCATTCTTTTAAGGTGTATTTGTGTTGGCAAACTCTTGGTGAATGCCATGATTTGCACAAAACTTGGTTGGCTCGTTGGAGACGTACTCCCCTCCTTTCTTGAAATGCAAGGTCTCGAGTTTCCTGTTAGACTTATTCTCCTTGAAGATCAACCAATCCTTAAAGTGTGAGAAAGCTTTAGACTTCAGCTCTAAGAAATATGCCAAAATCATCTTACTAAAATCATCAACAATTAGCATAAAGTATAAACTTCCCTTGAGAGACTTGGTCCGCTTTGGTCCCCATAAGTTCGTCGAAACAAGCTCCAAGGGCTACTTGGCCCTACACAAAGCCTTGCTAGGAATCACACCTCTATGTTGCTTATTACGATTACAAGATACACATGGCGGGTGGCTCACCGCAATCTCTGGCAATCCTTAAGCTGACCATGAGCTTCCTTCCAAAGGTACTCGTAGCTAAGGTGGCCAAATTGAGCATGCCATATCGGTCTGAGTCTGTGAAGAGAGAAGAAGAGAACTAAAGGCTCATGAAGTCTGTATCTTGTAGACTCCATTCTCCTCACGACCTGCGCAAAGAACTTGTCGAGAAGCTCCATCGAGAACTCAGAAAGAGTCCTTATCAAACTTGACCACCAAAACCAAGAGCTCAAATCTTGCTCATGAAAAGAAGATGATATCCCAAACGCGGCACATAGACAATTTGTGATGCGTGGGCACCACCTTGCCCATTTGGAATTAGTTGCATATTGCCTTTGGCTTTGATAAGGACCAAAGAGCTGTCACTTGTGAGAATTTGCCCATGCTTGGGACACATATGGACAATACTATCTAAAGAAGGAGTCATGTGGCAAGAAGTGTCACTATCCACAACCAAAGTAGCTAGGGCATCAGATAGAGTGCACGTCAGCTACCCAGTGACCTACCAAGACTACAGAGGCGATGGTTATCTTATCAAAGGAGCCCAAGTGATCACTCCAAAAAGGCTAGGGCGTTGAACCAAGGGTACGTGTTGGCTGCCCAGGGGTCTACCAAGTCCTGCAAAGGTGGATAGAATCAGCAATAGACTTTTTGATTAAGGGTGGTTTTTTTTAAAAGGGCTGTTGGTGTGATTGTTTTTAAAAGATTTAGCATTAAGTGAGGGCTTTGAATTAGTTTTCGTCCTATTGAGTCATAGTGCCCCGAAGTACGGGAAAATAAGGATGGACACTACTAGGATAAGTGCCTAGGGATGCCTAAGTACATGCGTGTGTATGGCACAGACTCTAGGCGAATGGTGTTGAGCTTAACCTGCTCTTTGGTGAAATGATAATGAACCGCCACGTGCTGTGTCCAAGGGGAGACAATAGAATTGCCCACAAGGGCAATGGCACTTTGGTTGTCGCAGTAGACAACGGTAGGCGACTCGGAAGGGAAGTGAAGTGCAGTCAGCAAGTTTCTCAAATCGATGGTCTTCATAGTGCGATTGAAGAGAGCTTGATACTCTACCTCGGCTGTGGAAGCTGCCATTGTCTCATGCTTACGGCTGACCCAAGAGATGGGAGCCGTGCCCAAGGTGTAGAGATAGCCTCCATGAGAACATCGAGTGTCAGGTGTTGAGCTAAAATACGCTTTTCAGCTGATTAGCATTCTTAAACAGCTCCAAAACACACCTAATTAATCAAAAACCCTAAAAAGGGGAGCGGTCTGAGAGAGATTCTGTGGTCTCCCAAAAACCCTAATTTTTGGGGCACCCCTCTACATCTTTAAATAGACAGACTGCCTCCATTCAGCCTCATTCCGTCTATGCAGGTTTCACACTTTCCAGTGTAGATTTCAGCCATTAGTCCATCTCCACATGGCTGTCCAGCCTTCACGACTGCTGCCACCTTTGCATCCAGCCTTGTAGCGCCTTCCCGCCTTCTTCTAGCTGTCGCCCACTGTCTGGCACCATCCCTCCTACTATGTTTGGCCCTGTTCCTCATTGCCACCACCTGCACCCTCATCTGCTCTCTGTGTTTGCAGCTTCTGGCTGTTGGCAATAGTAGGCAGCCCTCCTCCTCCATTAGGCGACCTCAAGTACCATGCGTTTTGGTCCTCCATTGCCAGTGACTATTGGTTGATGCTCTCCTCCATCAAACGACACTCTGTCAGCTGCGTTTGCAGCTTTCTGGGGCCGCCCTCTGCCCTTTGCATCTTCTGCAGCTTGCGTTTGGTTTTTCAACAGCCTTTGATACCATCGTTTTGCAGTTTCCTCTCTCTTCACACTCTGAGTGGTGGTCACAGAATCAGGATCCGTCTCCGGTGGATGTCACTCTCCAACATTGCTTTGCCATTCAGCACACTGTACACTCTTATGTTCATTTACAACATTCATTCACTTCAGAGTTGTGTTCTCTCTCTCCCTTCTTCTGTTTGTGTTTGGGTTTCTGTGTTTGAGTTTTGAGTTTTGGGTTTAGGGTTTGAGTTTTGTTCTCTGTGTCTACGTCTGTCTCTTTGTGTTTTTGTTGTGGTTGTACACCCTGTGTGTCCTTAGTGTAAACCCTAGAAGTTTTCTTCACATGGTATGAGAGCCTGTGCTCTTGTAAAGAGTATCATGTGGATATTGTGGAGAGCTAGTCTTAGTGCGAGGCACACAACACGACTCGTAACTGAATCACAATGTCCCAGATACCTTCTTCTGTAGTTCCTATGATGTCCTATCAGGCTTCTCCATCATTGGAGGCCTTGAGACAGCATTATGGACTCGCTGAGGAGGATGACACTCCACTTTCACCTTTACCTTCTTCTTCTACTCCTACTCCTATTTCAGAATTCACTAACATGATAGAGTAGGACTTTGAGAAGTACTATCACAACAAGTACGGTGATCTTTGCACCTCTCCTACTAGTTTTGCTACCACATTCGGACCGGTTGGTGAGGCTAGCCATCTCTCTGATCATGGAGGATATACGGCATCGGAACGTTTGGCGATGCATCTTTATCATCTTAGCGAGGTCCAATGTCAGGTTTGTACAATTCTTTTGTGTTGCATGAATCAAAACCCTCGCTTGTTTCTTCTTTTGAGGTACAGGATCCATATGGCTTTGCGTATGTGAACTTCAATAGAGGGGGATCACGAAGCAGATGGAATTCAGGCACATCTACAGCTTCTGTTTCATTTGAGTATGTCACACACATTTCTCACTTCCCTCCCATCCTACCCTCTTCTATATCACACCTTGATCACCTCTCATCATCTTTCCAAAACCTTGGATTACACTCCACATCTGCATCACACACCCTAGGGGTTGGATCTTTCATCTCCGCTCCTAGTACCTTTTCCTTCTCCACCCCATTCTCTACCTCTTTGCACCATGGTACTTCGTTAGGGGGAATGCCGCCCTTTAACATAGTGCCTCTCACCTTTCAGCAAATGAGCACAGCCATAACTCTTGGGTCGACTGTGATGGGCATCCCCCTCACTATCCCTAGCTTCACATCTCACATGACCACTCACACGTAGGGGTTTCCATCCTCAGCTTATGGTGCATCTTCACACTCTCTTGTCAAAAGATGACGTACCAGCGAGACAGTAGGGTTTGCGGGGAGGAATACGGAGTGAACTCGGTAGCTCCATGCATTCATGCTGGAAGGAATACGAAGGCCCTGTCACCAAGTTGCGGTTGAACCTTTGAGGTCCCGATCTAGGTGGTACCTGAAGATTCTGGGTATTAGTAGAAGAGATGACTGGTTGAAGACAGCCATCCGAAGAAAGTAGAGGATGGGTGGAGAACTTCATGTGCAGTAGGTTTATCCTCTAAGGTGGGAGGTGGAGGGGCCGCTGTTGAAGTCGAAGAAGAGGTAGATGCCTCCTCTGAGAACAAAGAAATAACATCCCCCTCTGAATCCCCCTTTGAACTAGATAGGGAATCCAAAAACTCATGGATCACGGACTCCGAAATGTTTGATGATGAAGGAAGTGCCGCCGGTCGTGCTGAAGAAGGTATCTGGGATGCCGAAGAGCTCCCAGAGGTAGCCTTTCGAACCTGAGTAGTTGAGGGTGGGGAAGGGTGAGGCTCAGAATGAGCAAGAGGTGGGCAACAATCGCTGTCTCTCAGTGGAGCGGATTGGGTAGTCGAAGAAGAGGAAGGAGTCGAGCAGCCATTGTCTCTCGAAGGAGCGGACTGACCAGGAGACGGTATCAAACAATCACTCTCTCTCGGTGGAGCGGACTGCAGAGCCGTAGGTCGTGGAAGCCATTGTATCTGAAAATAAGTGGGAGAAGACTGCCGTTGGCATTCCGATGATCTCCAGGAGGTTGTAGCGCCAATCGATTCTCCATGTGCTGGAAATGACTTAGTGCGCATTGGATGCGTCTTATTGCCTTGAGTATAGTACTTTGATATCCGATGGAGAACGATCTCTGTGGCCCAGAAAGGAGAGGTGGCACAAGGAGTGCTTGGTGAAAGACATACTCCGGGGGGGTGGGAAGCAAAGGTCAAAGTCGGCAAGCATCGATGGTGTGTCCGGTGATGCCACAGTAGGAGTACCCAATAGTCTGGTCATTTGGTGGTAAAGAAGCCATGGATACTAGTATGCCTTGGTGAAGAAGGAAGAGGTCAGCCACCATGACCACAAACCGCAATGTTCGCCTCAAGGGGTGTGAGGGCAGTGTGAAGCACGAACCGCAATGTCCGCCTCAAGGGGTGGGAGGGTAGTGGAAGGGCTGGAAGTGAACTGCTAGTGGGAGGAGGATGTGACTGGCAGTAAGAGATTGCAACCAATAGAAAAACGCAGGTGAGGAGAGAGAAAGACTAAAAACGCAGGCATCAGGTGAGAGAAAGACTAAAAACGTAGGTAGAACAGCCTGTAGGAGAGAGAAAGACTAAAAACGCAGGCAGCAGGAGAGACTAAAAACGCAGGCAGGACAGCCTGCAGGAGAGAGAAAGACTAAAAACGCAGGTAGTAGGATTGTGATGATGTGGCAGGCTGTATGGCAGGAGATTTGCACAGGAATAGCAATCGCCTAGCTGGAATCAGCTCCAAACTGCGTGAAGAGGGCTGGAAATCAGGTGCCAATTGATGGAGACAGCAATGGACAGCTTCGGCTGAGATGTACTTTGCGAACGGGGTGTGGGTAGCAAGCTGAAACACCTGGAATCTGCAAAATTGAGATTTTGATGCAGTGGTAGAAAAAGAGAAGTGGATGCTGAACCCACCACTAGTCTTTGCCTTCACTGGAGTGGAGGATCTTTGTTGCTAGGTGAGCAGATCCAGCTCTGATACCATGTCAAAAGGTGATATAGCAGCGAGACAGTAGGGTTTGCGGGAAGGAACACGGAGTGAACTCGGCAAACATGGAGAAGAGAAGAGAAGAGAGAAGAAACTTTGCTGACTTAATGATGAAAGTTTCGAATTATGGAGTGAATGTGATACAAGGGACCAAGGGTGCTGTAGCACAAGGAAGATGATGACGACAGCCACGAACCACGAACCGCAATGTCCTCTTGAAGGGGTGTAAGGATAGTGGAGAGGTTGGAGAGAAGAGGTGACGGACTGAATGAATCAGCTGTGAGGAATGAATGAGAGAGTGGCCTATACATAGGCATAGTCAGTCTAGGATGGCGCCCCTTTTCGGGGCTGCAAACCCTAAACGCAAAACGTAAAAACACAAACTGCAGGTGAAGGGTTTCTCAACATCTCCTTGGGTTACATCTTCGCAAGGATTCCCATCTTTTGCTCCGTGTGTTCCCATCCCACCTCCTTGGGTTCCTCATGTGGCTACCATGCCCAGGCCTAGTCAGCCCATCCCTATGTATGGATCCACCTTGCACAATACCTGCATGCCTGGTGGGCACTTTGGGGCCCATTCCCAAGTCTACTCCACTCCCCCATCCCACCCACACTACACTTTCTCACACTTTCCATCTTCGAGCTCTATCACTCCTGTTGCAACGGCCAAGAATGCCTTCACGGATAAGATACATTTTAACGGGTCAAATTTCACCACTTGGTCGAATTTTATGTAACAAGTGCTTGAGTCTCAGGGTCTTTGGGACCTCGTCATTGGACTAGAGCCTATGTTTGGACCCTCGGCTAGCTCACCTCGACTACATCCGTGAATGGAGAGCCCGCAATGCCACAACCAATGTTGAGCTAATGCAGGGATTGCTTCCTAAGTTTCACTCTCAGTTGGAGTACTTTTCGCTCGTGTCAGAGGGTTGGAGTCACCTTCTTGATCGCTATGCAGCTCGAGATCGTACTCGGTGCATCAATCTCGACTTTGAGCTTCAAGAGTTCTCTATTAAGAAAGGGGATGATTTGAAAGTCAAGCTGGCTGAATATAGGCGGTTACTTGCCGAGTTCGCCACTACTGGCTCTCCAAAGTCAGATGATGATCAGGTTACATTCTTTTTGAATAAGTTGCCTGAAAAGTACTTTAATTTCATTCAATACATCATCTCTCAACCTAGATTGCCAACCTTCTACGAGTTTGAGTGCCAGTTCTTGTGTAATGTGAGGTTGCATGATCAAGCCCACAAGAAATCCTCATCGTAACCTTATTCAGAGCAGAGGGGGTTGGTTGCCTCTTCTTTGGGAGGGAAAACCACTAGTGGCAAGAACTCACAAGATGTGAAGGCAAGCCAATCAAAGGGTGACTCCTCTTCCTTTGATGGAACCAAAGAATCTAGACTTATTTGGTAGCAATTCCCTAAGAAAAACCGGTTTTGCACACACTGCCAGAGAGTAGGCCATGTGGACAAGGAGTGTTGCTCCAAGACCCAAGGTCTTCCACCTAGAAAGCCTTAGCAGACCGCTGCAATTGCACAGTCAAGTGGGGCTACGCCTTTCGCTCTTGCTTCATCTGCTCCTTCAGCACCCGTTGTTGTTGCTGGACATGCGGCTCGAGTACAGCCTCAACAGTCTATCTCTTTCACTACCCCTGAGGGACTGGCTGATTGGTTTGCAAGTTCGGATCTCGTTGCACTTCATGCGTCTATCTCACCTTCCTCTCCACGTCGTCAGGCATTCCCTTGGCAGAGCCGTGCTATTGGACGTACACAATGGTGGCCACCTTCGTAGACTAGCATATCTCTAGGTCCTCTCGGATACCCTAGGTCAATCTAGCATTCATTTTTCGCACTCTTAGAGTCAAACCCATAGGATTCATTGTCCTTAGCTTTTCCATTCTTTTTTCTTTCACTGCATTTACTAACACATACACATTCATTGCATTTATTTTGAGTTAGACTTTCTTTTTGTTATGTTTTGCTTTGGAGCATTTCACCACTAATCTCTGTGTTTGCAGATTCTCATTTGTTTTGCAAGGTTTTGTTTTAGTATAGGGCTAACTTGTAGATTGTTTTGGTCCTATTTAGGCTAGAGACATGGGGATGCGCACCGTTCCTTTTATGGTTTCATCATCCTCGGAGTGCTTGCTTTTCTTCCAGTATGGCAGTTTCCCCTCCTGAGGCGGATCGTGCAACATCTCTCTCGATGCTATCATGGCGGTGACTTCTACCTTGCTCTTTTAGCGGGCTGCTTCCTTCACTTCATTCACTTCATCTTCTTCATTCCTTATGGTTCTCGGCATCATATGAAGACCGACATTAGGCTCCTCTTCCTTCTTCGGCATCTACATCCAGGTTGAGAGGGGGTTCCTACCCTTCTTGGTATTCTACAGGCTTCAACACTTTGTCTTCGACATCGGTTTATTCCCCTTGTTGTACCTTACCTTTTGCATTGCATGATTTCATCATCTTTGTACTAGGGTAATTTCCCCATGAGGGACACTGTCCAAGTGGCACCTGCTGTATGAGCATTCTTTAGCATGTAGTATACTTTGCATCTCATTGTTTAGAGCACCACTTGAGCGGATCTTAACCTGTTTCCACCGGTGGCTGTTGTTACCACACCACCATCCTCCTTCATCACATGGATACCTCATCACCTGTTTTTCCTCATCATCGACACCCTTGAGTGGATGGCTTGTTTTGTTTTGTGTTGTGCTAGGTGTACCCTCCCTACTCTCGTCTTCTGGGTCACTATTACTCAATCGGCGGCATCTCATAAAAAATTACCTTACTTATTAAAAAAAAAAGTTCCATGTGGTTCCATCCGCCTTTGTAGGTCTTGGTAGGCCACTGGGCAGTTGACGTGCACCCTTTGTTTGATGCCATGTCCTCTTTGGGGTGACTACTTAGATTCCCTTGGTAAGATAATTATCGCCTCTGTAGTCTTGGTAGGCCACTGGGTAGCCGATGTGTACCCTTTGTTTGATGCCCTGGCTACTTTGGGGTGGGACGCCTTGCCTTTCGGCTCGGTTTTGGGCCTGAGAGGGGGTGTTGAGCTAAAACATGCTTTTCAATTGATTAGCATTCTTAAACAACCTCAAAACACACCTAATTAATGAAAGCCCTAAAAAGGGGAGCATTCTGAGAGAGTTTCAGTGGTCTCCCAAAAACCCTAATTTTTGGGGCACCCTTCTACATTTATGAATAGATAGGTTGCTCCCATTCAGCCTCATTCTGTCTATGCAGGTGACACACTCTCTAGTGCAGATTTCAGCCATCAGTCTATCTCCACGTGGCTGTCCAGCCTTCGCGACTGCTGCCACCTCTCCATCCAGCCTTGCAGTGCCCTGGTGCTTTCTTCCAGCTGTCGCCCATTGTTTGGCACCATCCCTCCTGCTATGTTTGGCCCTGTTCCTCATCACCAGTTACTCCAACCTCATCTGCTCTCTGTGTTTGTAGCTTCTGGTTGTTGGCGACAGTAGACAGCCCTCCTCCATTAGGCGACCTCAAGTACCCTGTGTTTTGGTCCTCCACTATCATGTGACTGCCGGTTGATGCTCTCCTCCATGAGGCGGCACTGTGTTAGCTGCGTTTGCAGCTTTTTGGGGCCGCCCTTTGCCCTTTGCATCTTCTACAGCTTGCGTTTGGTTCTCCAGTAGCCTTTGGTACCATCATTTTGCAATTTCCTCTCTCTTCGCACTCCGATTGGTGTCACAGACTCGGAATCTGTCTCCGGTGGATGTCACTTTCTGACATTGCTCTACCCTTCTGCACATTGTACACTCTTACATTCATTTACAACATTCATTCACTTCAGAGTTGTGTTCCCTCTCTTCCTTCTTCTGTTTGTGTTTGAGTTTTGAGTTTTGCGTTTAGGGTTTGAGTTTTGCTCTCCTGTGTCTATGCCTGTCTCTTTGTGTTTCTATCGTGGTTGTATACTTTGTGTGTCCTCAGTGCAAACCCTAGCAGTTTTCTTCAGATCAGGATCTTGTGTCTAGTTAGAATTAGTGTACATTTGCAAGTATAAACCATGTCCATAAATTAGTCCAAAATTATAGGTACACCTTAAATATCTTAACACACGAAGATAAGCATTTCAATGAGACATTCTAGGTGCACTAAAATACTGACTAAGCAAACTAACTGAGAATACAAAATCTGGCCTAGTATGAATCAATCAAAGTAATTTTCCTACAACATAACGATAAGTATGAGCATCCAAAGGTGAACCTGAAGCATCCTTGTGCACATGGAAAATGGGATCTAGAGGCATGGCCACTGGCTGTGTTTGATCAGTGCAATACTGTTCCACTAATTGTAGGGCGTACATTTGCTGTGACAGAAAGATACTTTCCTCAGATCTAACAATCTCCATCCCCAAGAAATAGGGCAACAATCCTATATCTATCATCTCAAAGGTAGCGCAAAAATGCGCCTTAATTTTTGCGAGAGCTACAGAATTAGAGTCAATGAGTAGTATATCATCAACATTTAGCACGATATAGCTGACCCCTATTCTAGTGGTGTGTATGTATAGATTTGGATCATAGGGGATAGAATAGTATCCATGAGTTTGTAAGAACTTGTCCATCCTATGGTACCAAGACCTCGGCACTTACTTCAGTCTATAAAGAGCTTTCGGCAAGCGAAATACCTTGTTAGTCCTCTTCAGTGGAAGAAAAGCCGGGAGGTTGCTCCATATAGACTTCCTCCTTCAAATAAGCATTCAGAAAAGCACTTTTGACGTCCATTTGATAGATCGGCCAACTGTGGTGAGCGGTGAGTGCAACCGATAGACGAAAAGATGTTAGCTGAGCAATAGGTGCGAAGGTTTCTTCATAGTCAATGCTGTGCTTTTGCCTGAAACCTTGCACTACAAGGTAAGCCTTGTATTTATCTAAAGTACCATTAGCCTTTGGCTTGGCCCTAAAGATCCACTTTGTCCCTATGACCTTCTTGTGACTAGGACGATCCACCAGGGTCCAAGTCTCATTCCGGTCAATACTGTCCAATTTCTTTTCCATGGCCTCACACCATAGAGGGTCTTGGAGAGCCTCCTGCCAACTGTCTGAGAATGTGCAATGAGCTGTTAACAACGATGCATATGAAGTATAAGGGGCAAGCCGAGCAGACCTTCTAAGGCCCTTTGGAGTGAGATCTAGTGGAAGGATCCTTGAATCCCACATGGTCTATTGGTATCAGTGAGGTAACGGGTCTCACGGAGGAGACCGGGGAACTGAAGTATTTGCATGAAGGTCAGGAGTAGGCAGTAGAGCCGGTTCAGTAGGCACGATCTCAAATAATGTGAGCGAAGGTGAGGACAAGGAGTCTAGTGCAGAGGATTGCACGATATCCCCTTCATGAAAGATGACATCCCTCCTTACGATCACCTTGTTCGTTCTAGGATCGATAGGCTTTTGCTTTAGAAGAATAGTCCATAAAAATCAAGAGATTTACTCGAGGGGTGAGCTTTTCTATCTTGTCATCAGGAGTGTGTGTATAAGCATGATTTCCGAAAACTCTGAAATGAGAAATAACAAGTTGAGAGCCAAAGAATGCCTTGTATGGAGTCTTTTTAGAGGCCGTCAGACTGCCACAGTCAAGCATCGGTTGAGGATGTATACTAAAGTGTTAACAACCTCGACCCAAAGGCGCTCAGGGATCAAGAGATTTGCTTGAGGGGTGAGCTTTTCTATCTTGTCATCGGGAGTGTGTATATAAGCACAACTATTGAAAACTTTGAAGTGAAAAATAACAAACCGAGAGCCAAAAAATGCCTCATATAGAGTTCTTTTAGGGACCACTGTAGTTGGCGGATAGCGATTGAGGATGTACACTAATGTGTTAACAATCTCAACTCAAAGGCGCTTAGGGAGCTCTGTTGCGAACAACATAGAGCGTGCCATATTTAGGACAGTTTGGTTCCTACGCTCTATAAATCCATTCTGTGCAAAGGAGTTGGTAGAGGTGAGCTGGTGTGTAGTGCCCTACTCCTATGGAAACTCAGAAAACTCGTGGGAGGTAAACTCACCACTAAAATATCTCCTCATAGTACCCACATGATGACTAGTCTGATATTGAACTAGTAGCACCCGATTACCGAAACAAGTAAAGGCATTGGACTTGTGCTTGAGGAAGTACACCACATGTATCTAGAGAGATCATCCACTATAAAAAAGAAGTATAGCACGCCATTTAGGGTGACAATGGATGTGGGACCACAAAGATCAACATGAATGAGGCTAAGGGGTTTTGCAATACGAGCGATAAACTGTGGAAGAAAGGGTGTATGATGTTGTTTACCTAGTTGACATGCTTTACAAACCTCCCAAGATGTTTTTAGAAGTGGAAGGCCCTCAACCATCCCTTGATGCGACACCTCATAAAGAAAGTCGTAGTCTAGATGTCCTAAGCAAAAATGCCAAAGACGCTCATAGTCTATAGGCTTCCGTGTCATGGTCAAAGCTTGGAAGCGATGGAACTCCGAATCATCGGCAATTGGCTTGGTAAGAAAGTGGGTCATGTGGTAAAGGCCATTAGGCTATGCCTTGCCACGAGCAATCACCAATCTAGTTTGAGAGTCTAGGACCTTAACCGTGGTTGCTGTGAAGAAAACTACTCGCCCCAACTAGCAAAGTTGCTGAATGGACAACAAGTTTACCCAAGCTGGAGGATATGATACACATGATCCCGTGAGGTGAGATCTGGACCCAGGTCAGTGGGAAAATTGATGCGATTTTGGGCTCGAATTGTGATCGAGAAGTTGTTTCCTATGTGGACACTCTTGGCTACAGGGGACTCAGAAAGTAAAAATGTCCACTCTAGGAGTCATGCGATGGGTAGCTCCATTGTCCACAGCCAAACACGTATTGACGTACTCGACTGTGACAAGTGGGCCTCTGCTTGCAGGCACCTTATTAGGAGGCAACTCGTAGATGTGAATGAGACTTGCATTTGATATCTCTAAGGAGACGATGTGGACCTCTGCAGACCAATGGGACAAACCCTTTGGAGTTGAGTAGTTTGCTGACTGTGATGATGGACCGGCGGCAGTGTGGATCTGGCCTCACCATTGCCCTTACTGAGGGTTGCCACCACCCTGCTTCCCTTGTTGGGGTTATCCAACTGGGGTGCGGGGGTCTGATTCTTGGATTTGGGTTGTGTGCCTCTTGCCTTAGATCGACACTCGTCGTCATAATGGCCAGCTTTTTGACAATGTTTACAATGCCTGTTCTTTTTAGGTACATTGTGCTATCTTGGTTTAAGTATGGATCGATTGTTTCCTTGGGATTTACTAGCTGTATTTTGATGTTGATTTTGATTTTTGTGTGCCCTTGCCCTATTGCCCTCTCTAAGAAGATGCAATAAGAGCCTTCTCTATTGAAAACATGTTATGATATTGATCGAACAAGTGTGCGTAATTCAACAATTGATATTCAAACTCATAAATGTGGTTATTTGAGGCTGTGAAATCACCTACTGCACAAAATGGAAATATTTTCTTGGCAACTTGTTGAGGAACAGAGCAACTTGATTATAAGAGGACTTAGATGCCCAAGTTGTTGAGAACTCGGCAAGGAGATGCCGATACTTAGCCAACTTGACTTTCAAGTCATCCTTGTGTGTGATTTTGAAATTTTGGAGTTTATGATCCAAATTAATGCAATGGGTCCTATCCCAAGCCACATAGCGGTTAGTCAAGTGTATCCAATGCTTAGATGCTATGTCGAAATGCTAAAGCTGAGAGTGAAACTTAGGCAACAAGCCCTGCATAAGCTTGACAATAGTAGAGGTGTTATGAGCCTTCCATGAGCAAATGACCTTGTATGGAACAAGGGCGGGATTAGGTTGGGGTTTCAACCCCTGCACTAAATTCCATAGGTTCTGAGAGTCTAAGACATGCCTCATTAAATTTGACCAAGTGGTGTAGTTTGACCCGTTGAAACAAGTCTTGTCATTAAATGCATGTCCAATGAGTGCCGATTGCTGCGGAGGTACCGAAACAGACATAGGTCCATCTGATACCATAGGTGTAGGTGAAGGCATTGGGATATGATAGCCTTGTCCAAATGTTGGCTTGGGTACTACAGAATGATCGGATGGTCCTTTAGATAATGCCATAGAGGTAAACTATGATACCAAACAATCCACACTTGAAGAATGCCTTGGAGGGAAAAAACTCGAAAGTGTGTGTATGGGAGGTTGAGCCTCCGTCACAGGTACATCACCCGGAAATAGGTATGTAGAGGCCCTAAAGGTTGTGCTTGAATGTGCAGAACCCCCCGATGTCATATGTGATAGATAATATGGTGCACTTAATGGGAGGCTGATAGGAATGTGCAGCGGAAGATGAGGGAGGGATGGGTGGGAGTCCAAATGGATTTGTGATAGATGTTGTTGTGGGAAACATCATAGGTTTCTTTGGTCCATTAAATGCACTAGATGAAGATGCACCTGATATTGAGCATGAGAAATAAAATCATTTGAAGGAAAAGGGTAGGAAAACTTACAAGTTCTTCTTTGAGCTTCTTACCTAGTTTTGAGTTCATGAAAAAATACCAGTCTTCCTTATTACTCACAAACCAAAGCTTGTTTTGATGAGTCCCTTCTTGATAAGCATCTCCCAATCCAATAGAAAATAGAAAATCAATTAGCATGAAATTTGAAATAATAGGATTCGTACGTGGCATTGGAGAAAAGTAGTACTGTGGAAGTGATGTGTAATCCGATCTAGGTTCCACATGCGAATGGCTAGTTCATAGTGGAGATTCTGAAGATCCTGCAAGATCACTAGTTGTGCGCACCGAATCTAAAGGAGAGAACTCTGGTTTACCTTTAACCTCCTGCTGAGCTTTGTGCGTAAGGATGAGATCATACTCAGTGGCAGAAATTTGATATGGTCGGTGGACTCCATGGTAGTCCGATGGTTCTCCACCCATGTTAGATCGAGTAGTAGCAAGTTGGGAGGCTCATTCCTAATCGTTTCTGTCCATGTTTGGCTGTGGAGATTGGAGCGATGTCGTGAATGTGTTCGAAGTCATTTGATCCTTTTTTTGTTCGTGCTTTCGCGAATGAGCTTATCGATCGAAGGCCAAGGTTTCTCAAAGAGTATCTAGCTTTGATACCATGTGAAGAAAAATGCAAAAAAACATGAAATCAATTATATGACAAAGCATAGACTGATAATCTTAGAACACAGTTAGGGTTAGGGTTAGGGTAACTCAGAGATGGTGAACACAATGAATAATAAAGTGAATAAATGATGAAAATGTAGTGCTCATGTAGCAAAGACACTAGGTAGTGAATATTGAACCTTGAACTCTCTTATCTTTGGGATCAAGGCAAAGGTTATGAGCTGTAGAGTGTCTCGTACTCCAAACAGATCTTGAATTGTAGCAAAGGCAACCTTCGAGTGTCAAACACTAGCAAATGCAGCCAAGGAAGGCTGGATTTGATACCGACGACAGTGCAGGAGAGAGAAAGACTAAAAACGCAGGTACCTAAGGAGAGCGAAAAACTAGGTAACAGTTGTTAGATGCAAATGCAAATGTAAATATCAAAGGTGAGAGAATATGAGGCGGCAGCTAGAAACTGCAAATAGCATTCAGAGGACATAGAAAATCCTGGTGACATCAGACAATAGGTGGCGATAGCATCTGGCGGTAGGTGATAGCTCCCAATAGTAGGCGATAGCTCCATAGGGGTGGTGACAACTGTCAAAGTGCAGCAGTGTGGAAGCGTAAGACTGAAAGAGAGAGAATGCAGAGAGAGGAGAGAGAAAGAGACAGTGGAAGACGAAGATCTGCTGTATAAAGTGTGCTGTATACAAAGATATGCAGATATGTACACGGGCGCAGTGCGCTGGACTGCGTGTCTCCACCTCGATGATGCAACCTACTGTTCACCTTGAAGTCCGCTGCAGTCTGCACGATCTCCTGTCTGAAATCTGCGAACAGAGACGGAGTCTGCATGTATCTTCAGCTTGGAACCTGCGTACAGAAGTGTGCAGGCAGACTATTGAAAACTCGGCTATAAATAGCCAGAATCTGGGCGCCAAATAACTGCAGGTCGGCTGCATTAAATGCAGCCGACTGTACTGAAGCAGGTCGGACTGCCACGTGGCAGTCCGACTGTACAGTCCGACCAGGTGCTTTAATCGCTAACACCCCCTCTCAGAGCCTGGGCAGGGCAGAAGCCTGAGGGATCTGGTATGTCTCCGAAGTAGAGCTTGGGAAAGTGTCTTTGTAAACAGATCTGCAAGATTGTCCTCTGTCTTGCAGTACTCCACTGTGATGGTCTCATCCAGAAGCTTCTCTCTGATAAAATGGCACTGGATCTCTATGTGCTTCGTCCGGGCATGGAAAATAGGATTCCGTGCCAAGGCAATGCAACTCTCATTGTCGCATTGCAGCAAAGTAGGACGAGTCTGGGGGCAGCCAAGCTCCTCCAACAGTCTCCGAAGCCACAAAGCCTCACATGTGGTGGAAGACGCGGCCCGATACTCTGCCTCAGTAGACGAAAGGGCTACCGTGGGCTGCTTCTTGCTACTCCATGAGATAACACTTGCACCCAAGGTAAAACAATAATTTGTAGTAGCCCATTGCGGTTCACATCACCAGCCCAATCCGAGTCGCTCCAACCTGTAAGTACAAGATTTGAACCACCTGTGCCTGCTGGATAATGAATCCCTAAATCAGATGTCCCCCTCAAATACCGAAGTGTTCTCTGGGCAGCCTGCCAATGCACTGTCTGAGGTTCACTCATGAACCCCGCCAAGAGTCCAACAGCAAAACAAAGATCAATACGAGTGTTGAGGAGCCAAATCAATGATCCAATCAACTGATGATAGCAGGAAGCATCCGCCATGGGAGAAGCTGAATGGAAAGTGGCCTTTCAGTTCGGATCCATAGGAGTAATCCTCCATCGCAAAAGAAACCAAGAGCTCCTGTACATATCTCTGCCGAGAGATGAAGATCCCCCTCTGAGACTGATAAATCTCATGGCCCAAGAAGAAATGGAGTAGACCCAAGTCCGTAATCTTGAACGTCCGATGTAAAGCTGCCTTCGTCTCTTTGACCTTTTGTGCACGATCACCTGTGACAATCAAATCATCAAGATACAACACAAAAAGCACACAACCAGCCTCAGAAGTATGTACATAAAGCTGCGGATCGGCCTTGAAACGCCAATATCCCAACTGTGACTGAAGGAACGAATCAATCTTCTCGTTCCAGGCACGCGGAGCCTGCTTGAGGCCATACAAGGCCTTCTTCAACCTGTAGACTTGCCCATCTGAAGATCCTAAGCCAGGAGGCTGTTCTACATAGATCTCCTCCTTCAAATCACCATTGAGGAAGGCCGACTTCACATCCAACTGGTAGACATGCCAGCTCCTATGGCCAGCCAAGGCAAGAACAGCTTGAATAGTCGCCATACGAGCAGTGGGGGCAAAAGTATCATGACAATCAATCCCTGGGCGCTGTGCAAAACCTTTAGCAACAAGGCGAGCCTTGTGTTTGTCCAAAGAACCATCGCTAAGGTACTTGGTCTTGAAGACCCATTTGATGCCAATCACCTTCTTATTCGGGGGGCGAGGCACGAGTGACCAAGTGCCATTCCTCTCAATAGCCTCCAACTCGGCTTCCATAGCTTTCTTCCATGGTGCGGACTGTAAAGCCTCCTTCATGGAGGTGGGCTCTCGATTATGCATAATATGGGTTATCAAACAATAGTTAGAACAAACAAGCTCCGTAGAATGTGCCTGGTGCCTTCGTGACCGCCGCGGACCATCCTGCGGTTCCCACTCCTCAGGGACCCCCTCGATCCTTGAATCACGGAGTGTGTTACGGGCCCAACGAGGAGGAGACCGGACCTCTCCTCGTCTCTCTTCATCAGCGGAAGACTCTAGGATATCCACTGGTGGTAACTCCTCGGGGGTGATCGGTGGAACAATAGACTTTGTATCAGAAACAGAATCGGAAACAAAAGGCGCGGGCTCCAAAGGAATTGTCTCGGGAGTCCAACTCTCCCTTGGATCTCCAAGAATAGGATGCTCCTCACCCGCTGCTATGGCCAGAACCTCCACGAACCGCACATCTCGTCTGGTGTACACATCCCACTTGATGGGATCATACAAACGATAGCCTTGGGACTGAGAGTTGTAGCCAACAAACACCTATCTTCGGGAAGCTGCTTCAAATTTATCACGATGAGCCTTGGGAATGTGAACATAGGCATCACACCCAAAGACCCTAAAATAAGAAACATCAGGCTTAGTCCCAAAGTAAGCCTCAAAAGGTGTCATCCCATCAATGGCCGAAGTGGGGGATCGGTTAAGGATGTGGATTGCAGTAGCCACAGGCTCGGCCCACAGAAACTGAGGTGTCTGTCGGTGCTCCATCATGGTGCACGCCATCTCCATCACACTTCGGTTCTTCCGTTCAAGAATGCCATTTTCTTGAGGAGTGTTGGTATTAGCAAACTCCTGGTGAATACCTTTATTTGCACAAAAACGAGCAAACTCATTAGAAACAAATTCACCACCCTTGTCGGATCGCAAGGTCTTCAATCTTTGGCCTGATCGGTTCTCCTCAAAGAGAAGCCAATCCTTGAAGTGGGAGAAAGCCTCCGACTTCAACGCCAAGAAATAGGCCCATGTCATCCTGCTGTAGTCATCTACGATCAACATGAAGTACGAGCTCCCTCTCAAGGACTCGTTCCTCATAGGGCCACAAAGATCTGTAAATACAAGCTCCATCGGTGAAGTAGACCGCCGCGAAGCTTTGTTGGGAATCGCATCCCTATGCTGTTTCCCACGAATGCAGGAGACGCATGGCTGCTGGCTCACCACTATGTCCGGCAACCCTCGAACAAGCTGTCCACGTGATGCCATCCGAAGATAATCATAGTTAAGGTGACCAAACCGAGCATGCCATAGCTCTGACTGGGTCTGAGAGGTAAGAAGAAGAGTAGAGAGGGCGGTAGAAGACTTCAATTTGTAGATGCCATTCTCCTCATATTCTGATGAGAGAACCTTCCTTGACCCACGATCAAGGACTCGCACCGAATCACTGTCAAACTCCACCATAAGTCCAAGGGAACAAATCTTATGAATTGATAGTAGATGATACCCTAAACCTGGTACATGCAAGACCTTTGAGGTATGGGTACCACCACGTCCATTTGGAATAAGCTACATCTCACCCTGTCCTGCAATAGACACCGAAGAGCTATCTCCAATGAGAATTTGCCCACGCGAAGGTCGCAACTGGGCAACACCATCTGATGAAGGAATCATGTGCCGAGAGGCACCACTGTCTACGATCCACTCTCGAGCCTGGGGAGCTGTCATCGCAGTATCAGAAGCAGTCGGTGTAGAGTCCTCAATGACAGCTAGATGAAGAAATGCAGTTGATGAGGGTGCAACCACCGCTCCAGAATCCTTCGTGTCCTTATCTTTGTCAGGGCAATCCTTCTTCCAATGGCCGGTCTTTCCACAAATATGGCATGTGGATTCTTTATCCTTGTCCTTCTTTGACTTGTTATCCCCCGTCTTCTTCTTTTGGTCCTTCCCCTTCTTCTGAGAGGCTTGACTTGTCAGTGCCTTCGACTTGGAAGCATTTTGTCCCTTCAGTTGTTCCTCTTGGTCCAAGACCATAGGAACCAACTCTTCCCACCAAAGAGTGGACTCTCGCTCCGAAGCAATAAGGGCGGAGTAGAAAGCACCGAATCGTGGCGGCAACTGGGACAAGAGTGTGATCGCCATGTCTTCGGAGGAAATCGGCTTCCCCGCATTCTGAACCAGCATCTGAAGCTGTCTAAGCTTGTTGATGTGCTCCCGCAACGAAGAAGACTTGTTCACGGACAAGGTCCGCATCTGCACCTCCAAAGAAACCCGCTTTATAAGGGTCATGCGGTTATATATCTGATCAAGCTCCAGCCATATCTCCCGAGCCACCGTCAAGTGCTCGATGTGAGCTACCACGGCTGTAGTACAAGACAGAAAAAGAAAGGAACGAATCCGGGCATTCAGTTTGTCCCATGAGACTGTGCCTTGGCCAACTCCGCACGAGCATTGGAAGAGAGTTTGGACTCATCTCTCACCAAGGGCCGGTCGATCTCTTGTACAAGCTCCGCCAAATCGTAGGACTCAAGGATGGCCAACATCATCACGTGCCAGATGCGTTAATTGTCGCCATCGAGCTTCTGACCTGCGGGAAGAGTCGGTAAGACAGGCACCTTACGGTCCATGATCGTTTGGAACTCCAAGTCAATCTCTGTAGACATATTCACCTGTAATGCCTTTACAAACGCAAAAGCAGCCCCCTCTGACTGTGAAAATGCAGCCTGCTAGGGCTTTTCCGCGTCTTGAAACTTCTTCACGCGCCAGAGGTGATGAAAAAGCAAAACCTACACTTGAAAGCTGAAAACTCAAACTTCCTCCTTGTCAAACAGTAGTAAACAGCAGCAAATCCACCACCTGGACTGCTTTCCCGCGCGCCCACGCTCGCTTCAGTCTTGTTCCGAGGCGCAGCCCTCCTGCTTGCCCTCAAATGCTGAAAACGCAGCCTTGTGTCACGATGGAAACTCTTCTTCAGGTTGGTTCTTCACTCAGCCAGCCCTTCTACACTGCTCTGATACCATGTCAGAGTGCAGTGGTGCGGAAGCGTAAGACTGAAAGAGAGAGAACGTAGAGAGAGGAGAGAGAAAAAGACAGTGGAAGACGAAAATCTGCTGTATAAAGTGTGCTGTATACAAAGATATGCAGATATGTACACGGGCGCAGTGCGCTGGACTGCGTGTCTCCACCTCGACGATGCAACCTGTTGTTCACCTCGAAGTCCGCTGCAGTCTGCACGATCTCCTGTCTGAAATCTGCTAACAGAGACGGAGTCTGCACGTATCTCCAGCCTGGAACGTGCGTACAGAAGTGTGTAGGCAGACTACTGAAAACTCAGCTATAAATAGCCAGAATCTGGGCGCCAAATAACTGCAGGTCGGCTGCATTAAATGCAGCTGACTGTACTGAAGCAGGTCGGACTGCCACGTGGCAGTCCGACTGGACCCCGACTGACCAAGTGCTCTGATCACTAACAACAACAACCGCGTGCAGAAGGCTGGAATCAGGTGCTGGATGATAGTAGTGATTGGTAGAAGCTCTGACTGTGATGTTCTCCATGAACGGGGTGTGGGCAGCAGAGTTATAGCTCCTAAAACTTGCAAAAACAAAATTGAGGGAGTGGTGGGCTGCATGCATATTTATAGAAAGTTTGGGGCACCCAAATTAGGGTTTTGCATATGGGACACAATAACTCTCTAGGATCGCATTTCTTTTTAAAATAAAAGGTTTTCTTCATTAATTAAGCATGCTTTGAGGCTGTTTAAGTTAGGATAATGCATTTTCAGCTCAATAAGGAGGAGATGCTGTTTTCAGAGGAGGAGTTGCTATTAGCTCTCTGCATGCCATCTCCACCAAAGCGATTGTTGTAGAACCATTAGGCCGTCCACCAATCCTCTAGGCAGGGCTTTGCAGGCATTGCCAACTTAGTCCGTCTTGTACTAGCGATCCTATGCCAGCCGCTAGCTGTGCCTTTACTTGCTCATGTGTCACGATGTGATCTGCCCTAATTGTGCCGCCTTGTGTAAGAGCCACTTGTTTGTGCCTTGCCTTCTACAACATCGCCTCCTACAATGTCTGCCTAGTATCTTTCAGTGCTGATTTCTGTAGCACCTCTGTCCCCAGCTTTTGTATGCAGTGCCAATGTTTGCATGGCTTTTCTTGCCTATTTTGCTTGTGTAGCTTGCTTCTCCAACGCCGCTTGCCAAGTTTGCCAGACGTGAGGGTGCTCTCCAATGCCACCCTACCACTCAGCTCTACTTGTCCAATTGCTGCGTGAACCTGCCCATCACTCTTACCTTTCTTACACTGTCCAACACATCTCCAATGCATTCAACATCTCCACACACATCTTGATGACTCAAAAATTTGGGGCTTCTACGTGATTCAAGGTCCTTTGCCAATTTCATTGACATTTGAACAAGAAATTTGGCTTTTGCTGAAATCGACTTTGATTTGTGCTGAAATCTTGGGATTTGTCACCAACATTGTTAACTAATTGTAAGTAATTCTAAATTTCTGCAATTTCTCACAATTTCAGTAGAAAGATTGGGGCTTTTTACTCGTGTCTTCAGAGGCCATACTACAAGTTGTGGTACAATGTTAAATTGCTGTTTTGATCAGTTTGGGTATGAAAATCGAATCATTGACAGCCATTGTTTTGTACAGAACAATGATTCAGCACTTGACACTTGGTACAACAGGTGTACTTGTTTGCATTGGGATCCTGAAGAGGATTTTGTTCATTTTACTCCTCTCCCATGTTGGAAGTCTTGTCAGGTTTCATTTAATTTTTATTCAACAATGGTAGGAAATAACAATGATGTTCTTGGCATCCTCAGTAGCAAGGACAAAATTGTTGGTACAAATTACTCCCTTTGGAGTTTCATGATTCAGAACCTCCTTGTGGCCAAGAATCTCTAGGATTATGTCACAGGTGATGAAGCTTGAGTTGTAGTGATTGCTTTTCCTCTTGGCACACCTCCTCTTGTGCAAGGGAGAAGTAGAAGATAGTCTGTTGCTGTCCTCCTTGCAGTTGTGCCTGACTAGAAAAGATGGGATTCTCACGATGCACAAGCTGTCTTTGATAGCTCTATCAATGAAAAGAGCTATCATACCTCACATATGATCTTGGAAAACCTCACATGCAACTTGGGTTGTTTTGGAACAAATGTTTGCAGCTATGAATGAGGTCCACATGTTCTTCTTGCGAAGAGAGTTGGCCAATGCTTACATGAATGATGTTTATTCTATGACAGATCATATCACATATATTCAGGACTTGTTTGAGGAGCTGCTCAACATTGATGAGATGATTGAAGATGGTGAGATGGTGAACATTATGTTGAACTTTCTTTTAGAGTCGTACCTTATGAGTGTAGGGAAGAACGCAAGAATGACAATACTTTGAACTTAACCAACTTGATCAAGTATCACGACGAAAATTAGAAGACAAAGGGAGAGAGAGAAAGAAGAGAGTTGGCATCATGTTGAGAGGGGAACTAGCCCCTCCTTTACAGGAATTTATTGAAACAAACCATAGGTACCAAGTGCTTGAACCATATATAAAAGGGCTGGTTTTTTGTTGCAATTTTGAAAATTAGGGTTTTAAAACTCTAATTTCTACTTTGGGCAACAAGTTGATTTTCTTTTTTAATGCTTGGACTAGATCAATCTAAGTAGAAAATGCTTCTTGGATGAGTGATAAATAGGAGAGTACAAAGCATGTGGCTGAAAATTTTAGCATGAGAGCTTCATGAAAATGAATAGAGAGACCTACAATATATAGGCATGGTCTTGGACGTTCAAAAGTGGAAAGTAAAGGCTACAAATAACAAGTGTAGAGACACTTGTCTTTTCAAAATGACAAGTGTTTTATTCTAAATGGCACATGTCACTTTTCTAAAGAAAGAAACTTCTAAATCTTGTACTCTAAAAATTTCTCAAATGGTCAAGAATTTAAAATAGCAACTGAAGACAAAATTGTTCCTTGCGAAATTCCAAAGATTTTGATGCAAACAGAATTTCCATTTGAGCAACTTCCAAAAATAGTAACTCCCTAAATTTTAAGAGTCGTAAAATTTAGATCTTGGAGAGCTTAATTATATAGGTTCACCAGATTACGGTTCGTTTCTTTGATCATGAGCATTTGGTTTTACTTTTTGAAACCACTCATTATATGCGCTTCTAGTCAATGTGACTACTTGAGTTAAAAATAAGTCATGATCATCTAGGATTTTTGGTTAATTTGATTGTTCAACTAAACTTGTAATTTCTCTTAGGCATCTCATCTTATCAATGACAACTCAAGTAAATTCTAGGGTGTTCTAGCCATTAGTCACCTTGAATAGAAAGATGAACATTTAACCATATAAATCGCCTTTTAAAGTAAAAGAGCATCAAATTAATGTGAATAATTGAGCCAATATATCTTGGTAAGAGTTGATATACAAAAGGTTGGTTACATTCCTTCCTCTTGAAATTCGTCTTGTACGCAAAATGTTACTTGAAGTATTTTTAATCCTACAGCTTTTTCATAAGCTACAAGTATTTTTGGATAGTCTTTAAAATACTCTTCTAGTATCTATATGAGAGTAAGTTTTAAATTTTAAAAGGAACTTCTAGAAATATTCCTTTTTCGTTGCTTGATTATATGAAAGACTATTTGCTCTAGTTGAAGCATCTCTTCCTGTTCATCTATTTCAGGTGGGTTCTCTATTATAAGCTCCAATGGTGGAGGCCATAGTAACATGGAACGGGGAATGGGAATGGGGATGAGGATGAAGTCGAGAATAGGGAATGACCAAAAGTGGGAGCGGGGATAGGGGTTGGGACAAGGGAGGGGACAACATATATAAATAGCATTTTAAAATGTATGCATGTGATGTGGTGGGCGGATATGTGGGTGAATGTTTACTACCAAAGAACATATGCATGCATATGTATGCATGTATTTTCCGTTGTAGAAAAAATGTATATGTAATGTGGGCTGATTTGATATGACTTCATACAAGAGTATGCTGATTTTGTATGTGTATGTGTGACAAAAGGATAAGTCCTTGAAAGAAGTCTAAGAAACTCATCTACAAAAAAAGCGACAAAAAAGCCATCCCTCCATCCAACCCAACCATTAAAAGAAAAAAGTTCGCGACAGGGGGACGAGATAGAGGATGGTTGGGACAGGGGAAGATGTTAGGGATGGGACAAGAGATGTCCCTTGTCCCATTTTGGTGTCCCCTTTGGTACATCTGTCCAAGACGGCATTTTCGCATCTCGGGGGCCTAGGACGGTTGTTCCCTATTACTATGGTGGAGGTGTTGAGCTAAAACACGCTTTGCAGCTGATTAGCATTCTCTAACAGCCCCAAAACACGCGTTATTAATGAAAAGCACAAAATCGGTGCGTGGTTCGAGAGAGTTTCAGTGGTCCCCCAAAACCCTAATTTTTGGGGTACCCTTTAACATCTATAAATAGACAGGCTACTCACCATTTAGTCTCATCCCTTTTGTGTAGGGTCTCATTTTTGTGCAGATCTCAGCCAACAACCTTTATCCATGTGGGGATCCTACCCTTGCAATGGTTGCCACATCTTCCTTAGTTCCTCCAATACCTGGCATCTTTATCCACTACTGCCAACTGCTGTCTAGCACCGTCCCTACTATTGGGTTTTATTACAGCGTTCTATTGCTGCATTTTGCAACCTTGCCCACATCATCAGGCATCATCCTCTCCAGTTGTCTTAGTCCTCTTAGACTCTAATGATCAGTGTTTGGTGTTTCTCTCACTCCGTCACTTTGATTGATGGTCACAACACTTGGGATCCATCTCTAGTGGATGTCACTCTTTGACACTCCATTGCTTTGCCCTTGGGCTTTCCGTATACTCTTACATTTATTTACAGCATTCATTCACTTTAGAGTTTCTTATTTCTGTGTTTGAATTTTTGCGTTTTGCATTTTGTGTTTAGGGTTTAAGTTTTGCTTATCAGTGTTTGAGTCTTTGTGTTTTAGTCTTGACTGTATATGCTGTGTGTTTTCTTAGTGCAAGTCCTAGCATATCTTCACGGGAGGCCCTTTACAAGGCTTGAGAAGATGGATATGAAAAGCATTGTGAATTCTCCAATGTCTTGAAAGTTACAACATGTAACAAACATCATTAATCTTTTTAGCGACTTGAAATGGACCATCATTTTTTGTTGTGAGTCTAGTGACTTGGGAATGAAGGCTTATGAGAGCTTCTTAGACGAGCTTTGTCAAATTTCAGCTACATCTAATCTCCTTGTAAAACCAAGTGTTTTCGATTTTTATTTGTTGCTTTCTTTTGTTTCTCTTAAGTTTTTTGGATAGCTCATCTGACTTGGAAAAAAGCTATATCCATATCACGCACGAATTCATCGGCATGAAATATCTTCTCATATGTATTGAGAATAGGTAGTAAGAGTGGTTTTCTATATATGATCTCAAATGGTGCTTTACTTGTAGAAGTATGAATTGTGTTGTTATGCGCTTATTCTATTGAAGGTAAATACTTTTTCTATTGTTGGTTGGCTTCATGGCAATAGGACATCAACATATCTAATATTTTGAAATTTGCTATCTCACTTTGACCTTTTGTTTGAAGATGATCAAAAAAAGAAAAAGTAAGCTTTGTATTTAAATTTTCAAAAAGAGCTCCTTGAAAGAGACTAGTGGTTCATGGATCTCTATCGCCCACGATGGATTGCGGTAACCCATGACGCTTGAAATTTTTTTGAATAAATATTCTAGTTATATGTTGAGGATTTGATAGTCTTTTTGATTGGAATGAAATGAGCTTGCTTGCTCAACCTATATTACATACTGCATAGTTACACTCCAAGGTCTCTCAACTGAGCGTGACAAGTGACGATGCAGTGTGTAGTCATATTTGTAGCATTTTGTATTTGCTATTGTATGTTTTGATACTTGTGAGTCCAAATGTTAGCGTTTATGTGGTCTTAAGTAAGGAATCAGTGTCTCTTGTTTGGATTTTTGTGTTCACACTTGTTCTGTTTGAAATTATGGCTAGTCTTACAGGAGAGCATACTTAGTAATGTATTATTCATCACTTTAGATTCTTGTAAGGATTACTTTACGTATAAAATTGGAATACTTAGTAATGTATTATTCATCACTTTACATTCTTGTAAAGAGTACTTTACATGTAAAATTGGAATGCCATCTTCCGGTATAAATTATTCTTAAAGTAGAATCCAAGACTGATTCTAGCACATTGGGGCTTTGATTAAATCAAGGTTTACCACTCAATGGTCGGAACTCATGTATGGATTTGCTTTGCAGATTTGCTCCATGTTTTCTCTATCCTGCCAAGAGATGTTAACTTTATTGAGCACACCAGCGAACTGGGCTGGAAAGAGTAAGCAACCTTCCAGCTATAACAGCTCTTAGTGCCTAGATATCTCAAACTGTTGTATAACATTGATCCATTTATCTTGTGGCTATTCAGGTTTCAAAGGGCAAAGCCAGTGATTATAGACCCCGGCCTGTATGTGTCAAAGAAGTCTGAGATTTTTTGGGCTAAACAGAGGCGTTCTGTTCCTGATGCATTCAAGCTGTTTCTAGGTACTAATACCAGGCTTTAAAATGAACTAGTGCATCTGCTTACAAAGATTCATAAACTTTGCATTACTGCTGCCAACATACGAGGCTTTGTCATATGAAGCTTGCTACATATGAAGGATCATGAGTACAACAATGATCATAAGGGCCGGAGTACTAACATTGTTTCCCACTATTAAATTTGATAGGATCAGCATGGGTGGCTTTGACAAGACGGTTTGTGGAATACTGCATTTGGGGTTGGGATAACCTCCCAAGAACAGTTCTCATGTATTACACAAATATGGTTTCTTCACCAGAAGGTTACTTTCACACCGTGATTTGCAATTCGAAAGAGTTCCGCAACACAACAGTCAATCATGACTTGCACTATATTGCATGGGACACTCCGCCCAAGCAGCATCCAATGACCTTGAGTTTAAAGCACTTTGTTGACATGAAAAACAGTGGGGCTCCATTTGCTAGGAAGTTTGAGAGGGGTGATCGGGTGCTGGATAAGATTGACAGAGAGCTTCTTGGGCGTGGTGGTGAGCATTTCACACCTGGTGGTTGGTGTGCAGGCAGCAGCAATAATAGCGACCCTTGTGCGGAGAAAGGAGATCCTAGGCTGCTCAAACCTGGACCTGGTGCCAAGAGATTTGAAGGTTTGATCTCCAAGCTTTTCTCTCCCGAGTCATTTAGAGCGAGCCAGTGTAACATGACCCAGTAAAGCGAGTGAGCACTGGTGCTTGCCAGACATCTTGTGGATTATGTAGACTTTGATCAGACGACATGGGGTACCGCTTTGAAGAAGATGCAATTGGGCAAGCAATACTTGACAGCAGAGTGTCTCGAAAGAATGGTGTTATAAATGAAGATGAAGCCATACGGAGGAGCTTACGAGCTATGCGGTCCCCCAGGTTTTTATCCTCTGCAGTTTCAGATAGCTAACATCATTGCTATGATGGAAGCTGTGCTCGTAGTCAATCTTTTGTCTTCACCATGTCTCATGCTTGGCCATGGCCATTACCGTTTCATGATTGGTTGTGTTATGGTGATCTTGTGACATGGAAAAGGAAAAGCATATCCCAGCTGCTGCTTCAATGCAGAATTTGTAAACTCCCCATTGGAAGGATAGTTGTCTATCCCCCTCTTTTTTCTCAAAAAATCGTAACGGGCAATTATATTTTCTCTCTCTCTCTCTCTCTCCCTTCAGAGGAAGCCACAAATAGGCTCTCAGCTCCGTGTTTTAATTTGCTCAAAGGCACCCACGAAAACCATACCCGTTGCTTGTTATTTTTGCCAAGACCCTCTTATCCTAGAATCTTAAGTGTACTGCTCTTTTATCGCTTTCTCTTTTGCAAACGAAGGAATTAACCTTAGATTATGGATCTATTGTGTGCTCCTGCTAAAGTTGTGCTTCTAGGCGGGCATTTTTGGGATATGCTTTTCCTTGATGGTGGCTTTGATATACATAGCTTGGTACCTCTGGTTTTGGTATACAATTAAACCCTACAGCGTGGAACGTGATATCCTTGCATCATATTTCATGATACTCTACGCTTTCCATACAAGCAAAGGCTAGTAATGTTGGGTGGTTAGGTTTGATGGCTTTCAATTAGTAGTGTTTGATGTTAGTAAAATCATGGACATATGTTTGCTGTGAAACATTTGCACATGTGAAGGCCTATACTTAATGTTGAGACGTTAAACATTTGCAGGCTTTACTTCAAACATAGATGCAAAAGGAAGTTGAAATGAGGGTTTAGCACCAAAATGATGAATAGAGAATGAACCAAAATTGGTGATCTCATACATTGTGTACACAGTAAAAGGCAAGACTCAAGAGCAAGGGTCTATAGGTTTCAGAGTGCTCCTCTCTCTTAGAATCTGAATTGGGATGATACTCACTATTGTAGAGTATGTATGACAATCCTTGCCAAAATCACCCTTAACTAATGATATTACTCTCATAATTATACTCAGGCTCTCTACTCTCTAGAGAAGAGATGGATATGTTCTTATAGGCCATAATGATAATGTAATTGCTCCTTAAGCCATTGCTACACTTCATGTAGCATGTAATCCACTACAATTGTGGGCTATGAATGTTGATTCTTCATTGTGAGTGGTGTAAGCTTGAAGGTGACTTCATCATGTACATGCATGAGAGACTTTTAATCTATCTCCTTTAGCTCCATATAGAGGATTTGAAATATTTTCTTATAGATCATGCTTTTTGTGTATACTTTTGAGTGTGGTTGCTAACAACTTAATCACATGTACCTTCATTTATATATTATTTTCTCATGTAGATAATGCTCTTTGTGCACAACTTTTTTAGTGTGCTCTCCAAGAGCTTAAGCACATCTATATTCACCAATAAATTTAAAATGTAACTTAGATGCTAAACATCTTAAATAAGACATCGAGGCATGGCTTATGTCCAAACATGATTCAAATAATAGGTACGTGCATCTCACTATAGCTATCTTATGCAAACTATGCAACATATGCAAGGATGGAGTGTCAATAAATGCATCATTCATGTGCCATTGGCTTGTATATCTTTATGTGAAAGGGAATACGTGGACCAATTCCTCTTGCATTACTCGCCATGAGAAATTTTCAAGCATGTTAGAAAAACTGTACAACTTAAATGAAGATTTGATACAATTAAATGGTGATTAAACAATTGAGGCTAGTTTATTATCTAACCTCAACAAGAATTTGTATCGCCACTTCTCAGAAGTGAGGCAATTGATATATTTGAACGATTCCCATCAAAACAAGGGCCTCACCAACGAATCTGTCTTTCAACTAGCATATAGTGGAAGTGCAAGCCCTATCGTTATCGTCGTTATTGTCTATGAGCTTGTGGAGAAAGGCATCATGATAGTTTTTCTTCAATGCCTTTGGAAGATATGCATTTTGATTAAAGATATTTGACAAGAAAGAGGAAGCCATCTCTTTTTGGAGTGGCATATGAGATATCACTATAGGGTTGGAGGAAAAAATAAAGTGCACACACACACACACACACACACACACACACACACACACACAAATTACTTTTTTTGACAAGAAAGAGGATACCAATTCTCTTTGGAGTGGCACTCTATCAAGCACATGTGTGGAAGACTTACCAATCTATCTCCTCTAGCCCTATATAAAGTTCTTATTTTATTTTTGCCTATTGTGTATACTTTTGAAGAAGAAAGACGATACCATCCATCTTTGAAGTGGTGCTCTACTTCATTAAGCATAGATGTGGGATACTTACCAATCTATCTCCTCTTGCTCAATATAGAGGTTTTAAAAACATTTTCTCATTTGAATTGTACTCATTGTGCACACTTTTGAGTGATTTCCAAGAGCTTAAGAAAATTTAACATATAACTTACATGCTTAAAATATCAAATAAGCCATTGAGGCAAATACATCTGTGTTGCAATGGCTATCTTAAAGCATACTATGCAACATATGCAAATTGGAGTGACAAAAAAGGTGCTGTTCCAACTATTGTGTTCTAAACTTGCTACACATCTCATGTACAAGGGAATAGGTGGACCAATGTCTCTAGCATGCCTCTTTGGATTAGTAGTTCATCAAGTATGAGCACGGGATACTCTCTAATCTATCTACTCTTATCTCCATGTAGAGGTCTCAGAATATTTTCTCATGTAAATCAAGCTCTTTGTGTTTTCTTTTGAATGTCCATGCTAAGAGTTTAGGCTCATCAGTATTCACCTATAAATTCAATGTATAACTTATGTGCTAAACGTCTTGAATAAGACATTAAGGCTTGAGTCATACTACACATCTTGAATAAGACATTAAGGCTTGAGTCATACTACACCTTGAATATGTCATTAGGGCTTGAGAATCATACTAAAATGATTAAACTAACAAATATACCTACCTTGCCATGGCCATCTTATGCGCACTATGCAACATATGTAAGTTGGAGTGACAATAAATGAGTCATTTTGATTGTTGTGTTCTAAGCTTGTTGCATATCATTGTGTGCAAGTGAGTAGGTGGACTGATTCATTTAGTATGCCTCTTTGGAGTGGCACTTCATCAAATGGGTGTGACATATTAACCAATCTATCTCATCTAGCTCCAAATAGAGGCATTAGGATTTTTTCTCATGTTAATCACACTCTTTATGCACACTTTTGAGTGTACTTGCCAAAAGCTTAAGCACATCTACATTCACCTATAAATTCAAAAATAGCTTAAGGGTTAGACATCTTAAATAAGACATTGAGACATGAGTCATGTCAAAACATGATTCAACTAATAAGTATATCTATCTCACAATATCCACCTTATGCATACCCTTTCTCGTTAAGGCGAAAAGAAGGTGGTGGAATCCTCACGTTTGAAACATGTCAAGTGTTTATTTTCTCCTCTCTTCTCTACATATGTTAGGTGGAGTGAATAAATAAATAATTCCAACTGTGTTCTAAGCTTGTTCTATATCTTTTCATGTGCAAGGGAATAGACTTACTGATTGCTCTATCATACCCTCACATCCACCTACCCCCCACTTGATGATGGAAAATCGTAAATTATGTAAACATGAGTTAAAGCATATATTGGACTCAAGATTCAATATAATAAAGTGGTGCAATTAAACCATTTAAAGCCTATTGTTAATTATCTAATCATAGCAAGAACTCATATATCCACTTTTTAGAGGTGGGGTAGTTGATAACCAAATGACTCCCACCAAAATAAGGGCTTCATGAAAACTCCTTACTCAAATATATAATGGAAGCGAAAGTCTTGTCCCTTTGGCCATTATATTTGATGAGCTCTAGAGAAAAGGAACCATGACGGTTTTTTGTGAAGGGCTTTGAAAGAAAGGCATCTCGATCGGAGAGGATGCTTGTAGGCAAGGTGCAAAACAACACCAAATCCATGGATGTGTCATTTCATCCACTACCACCTCTTTTTGGTAAGAAAGAGGATAACATATTTCTTTGGAGTGGCACATATGAGAGAGAGAGAGAGAGAGAGAGAGAGAGAGAGAGAGAGAGAGAGAGAGAGAGAGAGAGAGAGAGAGAGAGAGAGAGAGAGAGAGAGAGAGAGAGAGAGAGAGAGTGTGTGTGTGTGTGTATGTGTGCGTGCGCGCACATTTGAAATGAGCACAAGACCTTGAAAATCAACTCTTATTATAATGTTGAAGCATCACTTGGCTTCTAGTCTTCTACAAACACCTCTTTCCTATGAGCTATAGTTCGAGTTAGATGAGGACATTAGGAGTTCTAACATTGTGTTTGTTTTGTCATTTTATGCCTTTTAGACACGTTAGATGAAGGGTACATTCATGCATTTTGTTTTAGGCATTGTAGGCTGTCTTAGGCATCCACATTTTGGGCCTAGCTACTTGTATCCCAATCATAGCCCTATTTTGCCCATTTATAGCCGGCTTCCCCTCCTTATGGATTCATCCAGTTTGTGATTATCATTCAACCAGCCCTCCTCATTTTTCTATCATCCCCTTGCTATTATTTGTCACCCACACTAACATGTAGATCTTCATGTTGGGGCACCATTGCAGCTTTGTATCTTTCATACATCAATCGGTTAATTCCTTCTCTCACATGTGTTTCTTTTATTTTTTTTCTTCTCTCCATGCTTGCTTTCCTTTTGACTATGCACTCTCACATGTATCAGAGCCTTGGTGGAAGCTCGAGTCTTCGAAGAGGAGCAATTTGTACACATTTCATATCAGTTGGCTTCATCTTCAGGTGGGGATTTCTTATGTGTTCTACTCAGTTGAATATACTGATCTATTCAACTTTGCTATTTTCCTATTGTGTTGCTAGATAGCCCCTATTTAGGTTGCATTTTTTGAAGTCCTATCTTTCTTACATTGCATTTTATAATGTGGTTGCTATTGCAATGAGGCGACAACAAGTCGAGCTAGATGGTCTTTTGCACGTGTTGACAGGATCAAATCCTACAATGGTGGCTACAATTTTTTGCAGTGAAGACGTTCTTTGGGTGGCTCCAGTAGCTTGCAACCTCCTATAGGCTGTGTTTCATAAAGGTAGCCCTTGTTCAACCCTTGGGTTTTTAGTGTAGCACTCTTGCTTGGCATCGATTTGCCTCTCCTACCTTAGATACCCCCTATGTACACTATTGCACATAAGTATTTTGCTGCCCAATAGATGGATGAACCCCAAACATGTAGAGAACATCTAGAGCAATAGTCTTTTCTTGTGTTTTTGTAGGTTTTCATAAAGGACATCTATGGTTAACATGTATGGTCGGGGAAGTTTATGTGCATTAGATGAAATATGGACTTGAAAAGGGCCACATAAGGGAAATTAGAGGGAGGGTTACTTTTCATAATCTAGGGAGACAAGTAGGCCTAAATGCCATGATGAGGGAAAGTGTGGTTTTTCCCTGAAGAGCTAGTAGTTTTTAGTCTATCATAGTTTGAAAAATAGTTTGGATATCAAATAATAAGAAATATATGACATGGCCTAATATCAATGGTCACTTACCTTGGTGGTAAGTATTAGGGCCCATTATAAGGTGGTGAGTTCAAATCTCACATGCTCTTTGCCTAGGCATTATTTTGAAAGAGTCATAACCTTGTAGGTGTAATAACAATGCACTTGAACCTGATCCACGTGTCGTGTTGCTATTGTGCCTATCCAAGATTTGTCTACCTTTGGGGTAATAAAAAAACTATTTTTAAAATATATATATCAAGGTATTCAAAAGGCATTGTCAATCCCATGCAACTAACAATCATACTTTAATTAATGGGTTTTTTGCAGTTTTTTATTGGGAAACCACCCACTTTTTCAAGAAAACCACTCTAAGTTAATTTTTCAAATTGGATAGAATGTGCACACCACCCTCTCTCCTATTGGTCTACCTTAAATCCTTCTTACTTAGAGGAGAGATCAAATGCTGATCTAAAGGCCCCTATTTGAGCCCATATTTCCCCTAATGGATTGGGACCATGAGGATCATCATAGTTACAATTAAGACTATGAAGACTGTAAACACAACCATCATCGTTAGCATCATTAGATGGATTATGATTAGGTTCCTTCATGACCGACATCATAGCACTCTTTCCTTTCTCAGTCTTCTAGAGAGACTAGCCCTTTGGCAATTATGGCACCCCCTATGTAGGTGCATGTTTTACATTCTCTACCTGCATTTGAGAAGTTAGATGGGACAAATTACCCTCTATGGTTGTGCAAAGTTCAATGGATCCTTGACACTTTTTGATCTTTGGGATTTTATTATAGTCTTTATTACCCAACATACCATGGATCCTTGTGTTGGGGCGACCACAAATTTGGTGATGTCTAGCATTGATGTATGAGCTTGGATATGCTTATGACATGCTTTGGCACTTGGATTTGAGCTACATTTGATGTACTTGGGCTTTGGTCAATTTCTTTGAGCTTTTATGCTTATTCACTTACAGATATTGAAACTTCATTTAACACTTATGCTCTTGAATATATTTGTGATGCACTTTGGCTTCCTAGATGCTTTGATGTATATGTCTCGATCTTTGCTTGTTCACTTTGCATTATGGATTCACTTCCATTGGAAGATGCTTGTACTTACTTGGTAGAGCTTGGTTCTTTGAGATAGTGGGACTCTTGGTTCATGTATATGCTCTCTTGTATGCTATCGGATGCGGTTACTTGCGCTTGTGGGATTATTTGATTCTATATGCTTTGGACATTACTACTTACCTTTGCAAGTAGTTTGTTAGTGATGCATATGCTTATTGGATGTATGTCTTACTGACAATTTGAGTGTGATAGTCTTTGGTATACCGGCGGTCTATGCTTAGTCATGCTTTTATGGGATAAGTTGACTTGGTAGCTTTATGGGATCATGAATTCTAGATCTCACTCTTTTCTCTTTCGAGTTGTTGCATAGGTTCAATGCTTGTACATGTAATATGCATTAGTATTGTTACAAAGGTTTGGAAGGAATTGTCATCCCTTTACCATGTCTAGACATTCGAGCATCACATATCCCTTTAGTTAAGGCTAATAAAACTCTTTGTTGTGTAGGTTCCTCTATGATTAAGGATCACATCAACAATATGGAGGATATCCAAGATGAGCTTGTATCCCTTGGTAAGATCATTCCTTTGGAGTAGACCTAGCTATGACATGTATCTCTGGGTAAGATCATTCCTTTAGAGGACCTAACTATGACATTTATCTCATATCTTTTGTCACCAAAGGATGATGTATTCTACACCGGTCTCTTCACCTCTCATAAGAGGGGCACTCTCATGTGGGAGGAGCTAGTCTTGATGGTGCTTGAGCAAGATGCACATCACAAGGTGATAGATTCTAGAAAAGCCAATGCACATAGTCATGCTTTTGTGGCATCATCTTTAGGTAAAGGAAAAGTCAAGTATAAGAGAGAGAGGAAGAAGTCTGAGAATTTGGAGTCATCTTTTGACTATGATAAAGATTCTAAGGGGAAATGTCAAGGATATCCCAAGTTTTCTCACTATGGGAAGGCCTTACACATTGTGAGAAGTATTGGAAGAAATACTTTGATGTTCGTTTGGGAGTGAAGGATGGAGCGAAATCACCGAAGCATCCATCTACCTCTACTTCCTAGCCTACACCAACTATTACATATAAGTTAGTGTTTCTTCACATCCATGTCATGGCCTCACTAGACTCAGTACCCATGTTCTCTTCATCGAGTGGGCCGTCTTTGTTGAGGATTCTACCTCAGGAGCCACTGTTGTGACAATTTGGAAAGAGAGAGGGCTATACAAGCTCCATTCTTCTTCCATTGTGAAGGGTCCTTTGAGGTAGTTGTCTATTATTGCATCCATTCCCAATCGTGCACCACCCACCCCACACGTTCTATTCCATCCCCCACCATCTCCTTTCGTGGATTCCTCATATCCCCATCCCTTTTAGGGGGGGAAATATTGGTGATGCACTTGTGGAATCCTTGGCTCTTTTTGATTCAAAGAGAGATTCCAAAAAACTCGAGGAGCGCCTTTAGGGATTGTAGTAATCTTTGTGCCTTTTTGTGATAGCCTCTTTTCTCCATCATTGAGCTACCATCCCTTGCTGCTCACATACCCCTTTCATGGCCCTTGGTCCATGTTGTTATTCTTTGGTAGATTATAGCTATGAGCCTCAATTTGAGTTCGAAGAGGGCATTAGGAGCTTTGACATTGTGAGTATATTTAGTTTTGGGCATTGTGGACTGTCCTCTACATGCTTAGATTTTGGGTGTAAGCACTTGTATATGAGTTTTGGCCCCATTTTACCTATTTATATGCAACTTGCCCCCTCCACTCATTCACCCATTGTGGTCATCATTCAGGTAGTCCTCCTTATCCTTCTATCATCCTTGTGCTACTATTGTTACACTCACATTGATGTGTAGAGTTGCATGTTGAGGCTGACTATTTTAGCTTGAATATTTTTGCCATCAATCAGTTTGTTCCTCCTCTCACATGCATTTCTTTTGGCTTCCTTCTCTCTATATTTGCTTTCATTTTTGTTGTGCACTCTTCAAAGAGTTGCTATTTTAAAGCTTAAAATAAAGCTTTGGGTTCCTTAAGAAATAATTATTTTAACATTTGTTAGTATTTCATGAAGTTTCTTTCATGCATTGAGTCTCACATTGGAGGTGTCATCATTTGGTCGTATATCATTGAGTCCTTTTGTATCTATTTTTTCCAAGCACATACAAGCTTGTTATTGGTCTTCTTGAGTACTAAGGTGTGTATATTGATGGCCTTAATGAGCATTCAATGATGGGACTTTGGATAGCCCTCTTATTCTTTCAAGAGCTCAAACTTTTCCTTGGCTTAACTACCTCTCACCCAGTTGGCTCATATTCTAGCTCCAAACCAACCAAGATTCTCTCTTCATATTCCACAAAAGCAAGAATGCATGGAGGATTCAAGTTGTAGTAGACTTACCTATAAACAACTCATGTTTTAGTCCACCAATAAATGGAGGCCATAGGTATCTCATGATTGGGGTTGTGTGCTCCTTAAGTCATTACTCTCTGTCTTTTGTGTCCACTTCAAGAAACTCCACCAAAAGAGAGGGAGGTAAAGAAAAAGAAGAGCTTCTCCACAATGGGCCTCTCATTCGCCGTCCCACTCTCACTCTCACTATCTCTTCCTTTTAGAAGTAGAAAAAAGAAAAAGAGTGGAACTCCAAGGTATGAAGACACTGGAATGACATCTTCATTCATATTTTCACTTTTATACAATAAGATTAGGATTAGGGTTTCCCACTTAAAGTTGGACACTACCCTTCTCTGTGGCTCTTGGCCGATCCTTCTGTTAATTTATGCATACAATAAGGCTTAATTGGACTAATACTAAGTGAAATAAATAGAGGATGCCCATAACACTCATGTATCTTCAACTATGGCTACACAAATGACTATAAGTTGCACGAAAAAGCGAGCTTGACTCTCATTAAAAAATTGCATCCTTGAATCATTTCTTTAGAATTTCTATGTGTGCATCTTATTAATAAAATATGTCAAGCTTAAATATTAAGATCCTTGAATTCCCACTATGATTAAAAAAAAGTTTGGTCTTTGGTACCATTCACTCTTCTTTACTTTTTGCTCTAGTTTCAATTCGATAGCCTCTTTACTTTCTCTTGTAAGGTTTAATGTTTACCCCCTTGCTAGTCAAATGCTAGTTCCATGGCACACTCCTTAATTTTGGGCGATGATCCTCATAAGGTCTTGGTTTAGAGGATGCATGGACTTAGAGGATGAGAAGGGAATGTTGGAAATGGTTACTGTTGATAGAGGATAATTGGCTAATGATGTTGAGGGGTATATGTGTGCTTGGCCTTCCATTCACATGTATCCAAATTGTACTTTCCTTGAGGTGTGACTAACTTAACCATGTAGTGGTGATGTGCTTATCTAGGTGCATAAATCCTCCTCTCTTACCCCCTTGATACAAAAATACATGGTGGGGAGAAGACAAGACCCTAATGTCGAGAGAGGAAAGTGGAGTTGAGGCCTTCACCAACCTTGGATAGAGCTCCCCTATTTTGGGTGTAGCTCTCTGATGTATCGGTCACAACCTCTTCATTGACCTTGGATTGAGATCCCTAATCCTTGGGTGTAGCTCTTTGAAAATCTCTTCTATGATGACACTCTCACATCCAACCTTCTACATCTTGGTCTTTTTCCCATCATCATCCTAATACCCTCATACCCAAGATATTACCAAGCTTCTTTAGTCACTTTCTTCCAACCAAGTTCACTATCATCCACTCTGCTTTGAGAGCTAATTAAGATTGTGATTCAAAGTTTTATGACACATGATGGTCCCAAGAAGAATAAGATCAACTATAACAAAGAAAATTCAACAATAATGGAAGCAAAGTAAGTGGTTGGGATGAAAAATGCATGCCCTCTTTCACCTCTACCCCCATTTACTAGGTGACTCTAGTCAAGTTGTTTGCTAGAAATTAGTACTATTACAACTCAAGAAATACTCAAAGAAGACCCCTACTTGAAATCCTAGACCTTCTTGAGACACATGAATATAAACACTTGGTTAATTGATGATCATGAAAATGTAGTATGCTTATGCAGTTATTGGAGTTATTGTTCATTTTGTTAAATGCAACTAGGGAAGGCACTGCTTTGAAAGAATTGTTTACAAGTATTTTTAAAAGCTGAATATTAGTCGCCTTGCTTGTGTTTTTTCAAAGGATGCTAATGGATTGAGTCCATACAAAGTTTATGAGGAGTGGGTGTGGCTATCCCCAAGCACACAACTAAGTTTCACCACTAGGAATTAACTCCATCATGGGTGCATGCTAGTTGATGAGAGGTCTCTGTGCATCTTGCAATACTTTAATCTAAGACCATAATAGCTAATGGGGCTCTAGGAAGACCTTCACAATGTCTAGGAGGGGATCAATGACTTGTAGGCTCGGATGCATTCCAAAATGTGCCCATACTAGAAAGGGGATGATGCCAATAATGGTTTTTGCTTGGTATAGGGCAAGATATGATTGTAGGCCTTTGTGACTGTAGGCCAACGACCTTTCTATTTAGCTTGTTTGCATGATCTAAATGTATGAATTAAGCTTGTCCTAAAGGGCCAATTAGGGAATTTGGTTTTGAATATTCAAACTAATTGTGCTAGCATCCTTAAGCTTCTCAATAAATAAGTTTTTAGAGTTGAACATTGAGTCCAAGTCTTAGATCCCAACATTGTATCATTTTAGGGAACTCGTGTGAGACTATGCCTTATGGGTAGATGGGCCGACATTCTACTCCCCCTGGTTTCTCACTCTCATTGAATCAAGTGTAGTGCTTTCTTACTTTGGGTTTTGATTGATTACACAAGTGCCTTTCTTAACTTGAAGCTAGAGTGTTGTTATAGTTGAGTCATTAGAAATCTCAGGTCGATCCTCATGGGTTAAGCTAGATGCTCCCTGGTGAGGTAGACCCAAAGATAACCTCGTTGCCCCATGTATTCCATGGGATCTAGATGGTGATGCTTAGGATAAGGGATTGGAAAACTATCCAATCTAGGTGACTACTTGTGAATCCTTGGATTTCTCATGTGGATATATCTCAACAAGTTAACCATAATTGGAACCTCAACCTAAAGATAATGTGAGATCGAAGGAACTACTAAGAAAACACAACCACACTAAGAGCTAATAGTACTTGGAAAGGGAAAAACCCTAGGCTAACAATACACACAAGAGAACAAAGAGTTTATCGTGCCTATCCAGCCTACGATGATAATAAGGCAAAATTTCCAAAGTATTTGCAATGCTAAAATCCACTCTATCTTGACCATGCTCAAGGTAAGACGTGTCTTCCTTGAGAGATTACATTGTCACCTCAATTCCCTTCTCTAAGCACATCAACCTCATCAAATCCCTAAATAGCTAAGAAGAACCCAAAACAATGTCGGGATCAAGTTCAAACACCAAAAAACTAAAAATTGATCGCACGGACTTCCCATTGGATCTCCAATAGTTAATTATATAATATGACCAAGGTGAGAGAGTAGAGCATATATGGAGGCTAGTGGAGGACATAGTGGTAGATGTATCAATGGAAAGGGATTGAGTAGGGAACTCTTAAAATTGGCGGGTAGGATCACTAGGATGGAAATATTGGATAAGCACAAAAAGGAGATGTAGTTACAAGAAGTTCAATGGATCTTATACCTAGTAGGAGGATGCAATCTAGAGGAACATGCAAAAGGTGTTGCACTATTGAATGCAGATCTCTTAAAACCTCAAAAGTCTTGATTAAGCAACTAATTGGATATGACCATATAGCAGAGAAGAATAGTAAAGCTCTTGCTACTTCAACTCTAACTGGATTGGGAGCAACGCCCAATTCAAGAGGTTTATGAAAACTACCAATCATCAAGAAGCAAGTTGACGAGTATCGAAAAGTTATGATCCATACAATTTTATTGGATAGTTTGAGCATGTCTACAAGGCAAACAACCTCCAAGATGCTGATAAGGGAGCACAAGCCTTTGGGCTATGCTTAGATAAGAAAGAGAGAGCTTGGTTTATGAGTCTTAATGATGATGAGGAAAATAATAACATTCTCAAAATATATTTATTAAGAGGTCCCCTAAAGTCAGATATATGGATAAGGTCATTTTCAAACTCATGAACATGACCCAAAAGGACAAAGAGGAGAACTAGGGCAACATCATGCACATGTGCAATCTTTATAGGAGAATCCCTGCAACCAAAGGATCCACTTAGAGAGTCGTGACAATGGTCTTCATTAATAGGATAAAAAATGAGGAACTATACAAGGCATTAGTGAGGAACTCTGACTTGAGGCATGATAATTAGTGAATGTGTACAAAGAGGCCATATAAGTTGATGACCTATTGAATGAAAGGAATATTCAATTAGTAGGCATCATCGCAATTCAAAATGAAAGAGTGACCATATGTAGTGAATGTGATATTTCTGAAGAACAAGTGCAGAGGAAGGGAATTTATATCTCCCAAGAAATGTTGAATCTCAAGTTAGAGCTTGCTGAGCTCGAAGAGGCTTTAACACAATACCTAATGTATACATTGCATGAGCATTCTTGAGGTTCAAAGTCATTGCAAAAGAGATCACACTCTCAATGCTCTCATAGACAAGGGGACCGATTATAACATCTTGGTGTATGATGCATGGATACAAATTTGGCAACCGCAATTGATCCTAACTATGGCTAAGATCACAACCTATATGGGGGGAAATTTATACATATTGCTAGGAAAATACAAAGTAATACTAAGCAATGAGGCTAAGGGTCTCAATAATTTTCTATGTTTTGGCAAACATAGAGGGAATTGGGATAGAAACTCTCTAAGGGAGAATATTTAAGAGACAAGCCAAGTGTAATGTTGACTAGAACAATCAATGCATACACTTGGACCTTCCCAATGTGAGGGTATCAATGTAATCTTGCCTCTATAAAGTAGGATTTTCTAGATAGACGGGGATTCCCAATGAAAACACCATGATAATGAGGTTTTCCCTCTTATGAAAATACCAAATCAAGCAATGTCCTACATTCGTGGATTGAAAGGCTGTCGATATAGGAGAAAGATCCATACTAAGCCACTATTGGTTCCCAAAATCTTATCGCGTGCCCAAGGGTACTATGCTAGAAATAGATGGATATGGCTATTGAAGCTTTAGAAACTTGTTCCTTCTCAAGTGACACATACATCCTCTACAATGGGGACCTACAATACAAACAAAGGATACCTTGATATAGCCCTATGCTACCTCAGCCTCACAATAAAAGCAGATGCTATAACCACAAGTAGTAACCAAGAAGAAAGCAAAGCCATAATGTCAACCCTTTGTTAGTGATAAATCTATGTCTATGCTATAGAAAGCACCCACATAGCCACTGGCTATTGCCTCACTTGTAATTAGAAATTCAGAACTTGAGGAAAAGTCCATGTGAAACCATCAACTACCACTAGTTTTCTTGGCTATTTGCAATATCCAATAACAATTCTTGTTAGAGGTCAAAGCCTACCAAAGTCACAACTACCAAAGGCTATAACACCTCCCATTGCGGCTGATGATATAGAACAACAACCACCAAAGATGACAACAATGACATCCAAAGTGCAAGAGTCAACCAAATGTCCACAATTAACACCTCCCAAGGTATCATGTAATTGTAATCATTAGGTGTGTTTTTACTAAACCTGATCATAACCACCATGTATGTGTTACTAGACTCGACCCACCTCAAGGCTCCCTCAAGGATTGGATCCATCATATAAAAGGCTCTCAATCTTGGAGCTAGACACAAACTTAGCTATTGACACAAGTGAAACTATAGTCATGAGCATCAAACTCTTGGTGGATAATACTTTCACTTTGTTCACTTAGAACTATGATTGGATAGACCTAGGTCTTCTAGATGACAAGACATTGGAATCCATTAAAATCCTTCATTGCTCATGGAAAGAGTACAAAATCATATTCACCAAGCACACCACCATAGCTGAATAGCTAATAGCAATTTAGATATCTATGAAAAAAGCTCTAAGTGGCCACTTGATCACTTCTTTTAAGCCTAGGTGTCTAGACACCACACAAGAAGACTTAGAAGATTTGGATTACCTGGAAAAATCTAAATTGCCATTTTTTGCAAAAGTGGTTTATTCATTGAGCATAATGGGATAGGATCAATTATCAGATCATGACCAATGCTAGAATAGTGTAGAGCAATCAAGAAAAAGGAGTGTGATCCAATCTATGTTCCTCCTACATCATTTCATGTTCAACCAATTTATAGCTTATTGACTTCATCATGAGCTTGCCAACTTCCTAGAGAAGATGCTCCTCATTCGGAAATCCTCTTAATCCAATAAGTGACTCTTATTCCAAGTTGGATAAGATCTATGATTAACTAATAGGCTCTACTTACATTAATTTTAATAGACATGGCAGTACTTAGACATTAGTTGGTGATGGGGGAGCTTCACTTGTCCTCGTGACTTCTCGTCTAGTTGTAGTAGTGCTCCTCTTGGGTGCCTTTTTATTTTCTCCTTCAAAGATTGGGATCCACATATGAACTTCCCTTTGAAACCTTCACTTTAGCAAGTTGTTGAGAAGATAGGATAGTTAATGTTGTTTATTTAAAGGATATGGGTCTCTTGAAGGTAAAGAGTAAGATAATGATAAGGAGATGAAGCTAAAGTATCAGTAGACTTCCAATGATGTAATGCAAGGGCTTGTTGAGGCATAGCAGAGAAGCCAAAGACAACTTAGTTAGGGAGATGATAAGCCTTAAATGAAGAGATTATTAGAGATCATGTGAAGAAGAATAACGGTTATGATGAGGTTTAAGATAGTCCGGTTAAGCTTGATAAGGGGGATGATGATGATGACTAAGAATATGGTTATGGGGGTCGTCTCAAGGGGTGAATGGTATGGCTGGAAATTAGTGTGATACTTGCTAGAGAATTGCTAGTTTCCATGTGCATAAGGCAACCTGATGACGTGATCTCTCTCTCTTCCACTCTGGTGATGTCTACATCCTCTCATATAAGGGAGTCCGCCCACTATCATTTGTCATATCGGTGGGGAGGGGGGAGATAAAAGATCCCTCTAATTGCTTTCGAGCTCTCCTCCCATGGCGGACTCATTTCCCAGTCATCTCTCTCTCTCTCTCTCTTCATCCCTTAATGGCAACACTATATAAAAAAAGAGATTATTACGCTTGGCTTGTGAGGCTGGTTATGATTGTGCATGTGCGTGAGTGTCTTGATCTCTGTCTGGAGTTCCACCATCCCAAGGATGTGTGTGCTTGTATACCTTACTTACTTCGGCACATGAACATTATGGGCATTGGGATCTTGTTGTAAATTTGGGCTTGTGACATTATACATAGTTCGATCAAAAGGTAGGTAAATAGTCTATCTTTATCTAAGAAATCATTTATTTCCCAAGTCAAGTGTCATATTCCTTAACATGTTTCAGTAATGAAAACAAACAATTCCTTTGGGTATTCCTACAATACCTTGAGAACAGTCACACAACTTGAGTACATAGGTAGATGCTACTTTTAGTCCAATTGATAGCAGTATCAACAATAGTCAAGCTAATAACAAGGCTAGTCCTTTCCAAGCAATCATCTTACTCTTTGTCTCTTAATCTAAGCCATACAAATACATATATTCCATTTACTAGGGTTATTTTACACCCTAGGGGTTTTCTAGTTTTCATCTCAAGAAATAGACAACCTTTCCATTTAGTCATGGACCCCCAAGTATCCAACTAAGGTTCTGTAAAACAAGGATTTATTTTTGGAAGCCAATGCCCATGGATAAGAGGCTCTATCTAAGCGAGTCTTCCCTTTTTAGGCCTTTATACCCTTAGTCCATTTCTAACTAATCCAATAGATATCAAATTAATTTACCTTCTTATCGTAATGCTTAGGGTTGAGTCAATTTTTACCTTATTGACATCATCATGAGCTTGCCAGCTTTCTATAGAAGACGTTCCTTGTTTGAAAATCCTCTTAAGAGCTAGCATGAATGTCTCATGGCCTTCTTGGATAACAAATCCAATAAGTGACTCTTAGTATGTGCTGGCTAAGGTTTATGATTAATTAGTAATCTCTACTTACATTTAACTTTAATGGACATGGCATCTGGACATTATTTGGTGATGGGGGAGATCCGCTTATCCTTGCGGCTTCTTGTCTTACTCCAATTAAAAATAAAATGATAACAGTGGTCCAAGTCAAACTATAGGTGGTGAGCACCCATCACTGTCACTTCATTCTTTATTCTTTCAATGACATTTGAATAAGGGAAGGCCGGTTACACATTGTGACAATTGGAGTTTCCAAATCTTGAGTCTCTCTCTCTCTTGCTTTCTTGCTCCATCTGCCATTGCCCACTCCTCTATTATTATCACTTGCTCATGCTCTCACTCAAGCTTCTCCCTTCACTAAGAACTCCTTTTGTTTTTTCATATCCTTCTCATAGGACATCTCCATGGCTATGAGGGTGTGTTTGCATTCTTTGGCTTGAGTGGCCTCTCTAGCTTGAACCTCCATTTGGATTCTTACAATGTAGCTCAAGAGTTAGCATCTCCAACTACACTCATAGAAGAGATCTTTTTCTTATTTTTCTTCTTTTGTTTTTCTTGATATCTTGGTTTGTCCTTAGCAATATTGGAGTTAATGAGCACTTGACAATGGGATATTAAACATAATTCTTATTCCTTCAAGAGATTCAACTTCACCATAGGTTATTTATGATGGCAATGAAAATATATGATTCAAAGTTGTAGTAGATTTACCCACTTTACCTTCGTATGTTATAGTTCAAAGAGTTGAAGGCTCATAGATGGTCTTGTGATTCAAGTGGTATGCTCCTCAAGTCACAATGTCAGCTCCTTTGCATGCATATCAAGCACTACCACTACCAAGGGAAAATTAGAGATAAGAAGAAAGAGAAGGAGAAGAGCTTCTTCCAATAGGTCCCTAACTCTCTCTCACAATCTCTTCATCATACACAACTCCTTAACTTCTTACAGCTATGAAAGCTAGAGGGAAAGAAGATAAGGGAAGTAAGAGATGAAGATGAGTTTGATTAGTGCTAGTCCCTTACTCAATCTCCATCACTCTTAAACAATGTGCACAAGGTGATAGACAATAAGAAAGAGGAGTGGAAGCTCCAAACTTTTTCCACACAAGAATGAGCTCTCTATTCACTTTTGACCTTTTATACATTAGGCTTCTAGTTAGAGTTTCCACCCAAATTAGGGTTAGGTTTACAATTTCCACCCAAACTTGGGCACTCCACCCTCTTTTGTGGCTCTTGATTAATCTTGCTTCAAAGGTATATATACAATTTGGCTTAACTAGACCTAGTTTAAGAAAAGAGAATATAGTTTGTATACCCACAAAGTCACATCCATTGTAGGTCTTCTCATTCAATGTTGATAGTTAGTACAACTTACATAGGAGTGAGCCTAGCTCTCATAAAATGTTACAAAAATATAATATTCTCTCAAAATACAAATAATACATGTAATAAATTACAACTATACCAAACAAATGGATATACCTTATGAATGAAGAGTGCCTAAATTAATCTATTGAAGATAAAAAAAAATTTCCTTTTTTTATATCATGTTTGACACTTTGACTTTCATACTTTTTCTTCTCATGCACTTTGACTTGACTTTGAATCCTTCATTGCCTTTTTCCTTTTGAGATCAACATTCCTTCCCTTCTAGATAAGTGCAATCCCTTGGCACTCACCCTCAAAAGTAGCAAGCTATAGCATGCATCATAGACATGGAATTCTTGGAACAATCATGATGTGGTTAATAGGATGATTGATGGTAGTCGTTGATAGTGAAGATGAAGAATTTTTTTGGTCCTTTGGTAGGTGGTGGTGAAGTTGTGGTTGGTGACAAAGCTTATAGGAGGGTCATATTATTGTTGGTGGTACACTCAACTATTGGTACCTTGTTATTATATAGGAGTGTTGTCTCACACTTGAGGACCCAATTTCTATATAAGTTATGATGTAGATAACATGTGAGTATGTATGCCTATATAGGCTAGTATATGGATAGAAGACAGCTCCATCAGGATTCATCTTACTGATGGTGATCAATGAAGTAAAAAAACTTGCTTACTGAGGATGGGAAAAAAAATTGTTATCGAGGAAAATGTATTCACAAAGAAGATTAGGAAGAGACATAAGAAGTAGGATGGACAAACTAAGAGTCCAATCCAAGTAGTTCATGATAGCCATGGTCTCTAATTGAGATTACACATGGTAGTTGATATGATTGGTCTCTTTCTTCTTGAAGTGCCTTCTCCACCTTTCTTGATTTGGTTTGATTTACTAGCACTATGGTAAATGAGGTGAAGGAGAGAAGAATGTAAAACTAACTCAAGGAGACAACCATAGGCAAGCAAAGACTCCCTTGGTGTGTTATGCCCTTTATGGACCATGAGTGAATGTAGGTGAAGTAAAGAGAGCTAGTATGCCAGGGACAAAGCCAATCGACCAAGGCCACAAAGCCTAACTAACTTGAGAACCCCTAGGTATAGTATACCACCTATGAGTACATAAATTTTTTCTTTTTTTCTAGATAAAAGAATAAGAAAAGTGTTTTACAATTAGGCTTTCAGCCTTAGATTGCCTTAAGTGGAAGTGTAAGAGGTTGTAAGGTTGATTGCAGATAGTAAACTTTTTTCTCACAATTGGCCCATGCAATAAAGTGCATTCAATGAACATGGAACCACTACAAGATACATGCCTCATATCGACATTCTAAGCGATGAAAATGTTTATTAAAAAAATTTCCCCTGTCGTTCGCTAAATGGGTCGATATTAGCATCTCCATAGAATTGTCGTTATTGGTGTTGCTATTGGCGTCGTTAAAAGTGATGTAAATAACGACATAAATACCAGTGCCAATAGAGACAGTTTGCAATGCAAATAGTGACACATGCAGTAAATTTACGACGCTAATAACAACACTTGAAGAGAAAAGAAATATGTGGCATGTAGCACTATGTGCTGTATTTACATTCTACAAATGGATTACATGGTAAGTATACAATGGTCGTCAAAATGAGTGCAACATGTACTTGAATCCACAAGACTGATACATAGAATAAATACAAGATTGCTAATGAAAACTCATGGAATCATGGCAAGATACAATGAATGATAATAACATAGTGCATTGAATATGCCTGTATAAATCACACAACTAAAAAAGAAGAGGATGTGCGCTCCATGAATCCAAGCGTGAGCTATAGATCCTTGCCATCATCCTGATGCAAAGGAGCATTGAACGGAGTCTGCAAAAAAAAAAAAAAACTACACATCAATCCACCATACATAATGCATTTTAATAAAAATAGTAACTATGGACAAGAAAGATGAGTGACTTACTGGGCTGCCGTGTGCATATAGTCTATCGATCAATATAGTGAGATTGGGTCTCTTTGCATATTGAGTCTCTAGGCTGGTGAGATCGTGGTTTGTGATAGAGTGCTGCAAAGAAAACAAAATACAATTGTTAGAAACATGATTGTCTTAGTACAAGTGATATTGCCAAAATGAAAGTGAGAAGAACAAAAGAAAAACTTACAAAGTCCTCCAGATAAGTCGTGTGGCCGTCACTCCCAAGATGATGGACCACCCTTGCCTCCAATCGTGCCCTCGCTACCTCACGCTACTATCTCCAATGTCTTGAAGAATTTGTAGCCTCCTCCTTGAGTCTCCGCCAGTCATCTGTATCTAGCCACTCAGGCTTTGAGGTGCCACTCTTGAGTGCCTTGCATGCGTCCTCGATTGTCTGTGTGACATGTATGCACACATGCACTTCATCATCCAACCTGTGGAAAGACTCTCTGCTATGGTGGGTATCGGAAACTCCTCATGCGAGGATGCTACTATGTAGTCCTTGCTCCCCTAAGGTGTGCTCTTCCAATGGTCCAAGACGTTGTGTTGAAAAACTTGTTGGCACGACTCTCTCATATGAGCCATCACTCTCCTCCCCTCATCATTCATGATCAAGGCTCATGTCGTGTCATCTACAACGTATCTATACCCCTCTGGGGTATGTCTAAGATGTGTCCTCTCCCACCTACAACTGCAATCTTGGGCATAAGAGACCCCTATACATCTGGTGTACCCACGGGGGTGGTATCTCTTGGAGTAGCACCCATAGGGGTGCCACCTGTGGAGAGATTCAACATTTGTGACATATACCATGTTATAATAAAATTTAAAAAAATAGTTTATGCACCTATTCACAATGGGCTGGCAAGACAAATGTGTCGTGTAGATCCATCCATCTTTTTACGGAATCTATTTCGAGAAATCTAGATGGACCTCGCTGAATGATTGCCTCGGCTCCTTTCAATACAACTTTGAACCACTGCACATTGAATATGATCATGGAGAAGCTACGATAATCCATCGTGATAACACTTTGCAAGTTTCCAAAATACTCCATCTCATTTATAACGGTGTTTGGATCCGTGGCTCGCCGTCAGCTCTCTTGCTCGAAATTTGACATGACACCACAATCCGTTGTGGAGCGCATTTTGTTGATGCATTCGATGCGAAAATGTCAACCGCGCGACCATGCCACACTGTATATTTTGTACTATACATTGAAATGGTTAGATTTTTTATCACATATAGAATCTAGATACGACAGCTTATAAAACATGTGGTCACCTTTGGACTACATTCCCTCAAGAATCCCCACTTCTCATTAGTAGAGACCTCCACTCCTTCACAAGAGGGTGTAATCAAAGCTCCACGTAACCATCACATAGACATAAACCGCGGCATCTCCTCCATGACCTCGGGATATCGAATCGGTCGATGTCCCGTACTGTGTCAAAATTCCTATTGCACTTCTTCCTCATCTTTCCTGGCTTGCTCATACCTAGCAAGCCACGTTTCCATGGATGCATAGTGCAACATACAAAAACGATTCACTTTCTTCTCCATTGTAGTATCCATCCTTTTTTCTACCCCATTTCCAACCACCACATCTCCGATCAGTCTATCATCGTTTTTTAGTGACCATAGCATATTATTGTCTGAATCCATCATTGGTAGCCAATGTGAAATATGTACTAATGCCTCAAACACCAACCAACCTTCAGTCATGCTACCTTCTGGCCGAGCTCATTGTTGCACAAAGCCTTTCAAGGTTTTCATGAAGCACTCCAAAAAGAACATCCATCGCATATGGACAGGTCCCGCATTCTCCACTTCATCTATAAGATGCACCAAGAGATGAGTTTGTATTGTGAGCATACTGGTGTGCAAGTCCTTCTCAAAGAGACAGACCGTCTCCACTGTGCCCTATCTTGCAAATTCAATAGAGGATGTCTTGATTTCCTTCTATGAGATCCATTGCACTAAATTTGACAACGTATAAATCACCCCGCATATTTTTGGAGTAAGGCAGCGATCGCGATCGGTAGTATAAATTGCCACAAATGAAGAAGCATTACGAACACCTAGCAAAATACACATGCCACTTACAATCCATTCGTAGTACAAACCTGACATATCTTATGCCAATCATGGGATTTTAGTCCTATAGTTAGTCGTCTTTAGAAAAAGCTGATCTAAGAGAACACATCATACCCGTCGGAGTGTGGATAGACCTAATAATTTACTTTACAATATGCTCTTCTTTAGTGGACGAAACCCAAGGAGCGTGAGGCAGTTGCAGGTGACCATCAAGACTCGACTGTGGCCAAAAGCGTCTCCATCTTGCCTACCTCCTTTAAATTCATTTGTGCCCCTGCAGTGTCTCTCTTTCTTGTGATGTGGTCCCATAGTAAGCTATCCACATTCTTGAAAATATGTATGGAATCCAACAAGTGGTTGATCTGTAAGTGGATCCAATACGGCAACTCGTAGAAAATTGCTGAGAATCGTTGCATTCTGTTTGGATGCGACTCAGTGTAGACTATTTTCAACTCGTACAAGCTTTGGACATTCATTCGTGTTGGAGGTCGTCCAAGAAAACATTTTCTCAATTCATGACCCTCTGACAAGAAAGAGGCATGTCCTTGATATACCATCTTCTTCATGGTTCGTGACCTTTGGGAGTTGGCCCACACAATGGACATGCATGATAACTTGAGGTAACTAGACATGTCCCAACACCTCTATTTAGTGAACACAAACTTGAACGAGCTATGACAAACGAGAACTGAAGTCTACTTACCTGAGCACTTCCGAATCCCAAAAAATCATGCATGGTCCACATGAGAATGGCTCGTATATTGGCTATCGTGCAAAGCCTGAAAACGTAGAGTCAATGTGGCTCCATAGGCGTGAATCCACTGATATTCATTGGACTCCATTTGTGGATCTATTCTACGTATGCCACGTTGTCAAGCTCGCCATGCTCGATGTACAAAACATGTGACGTATACGTGGGATAAGTAAAAAGTGTCTAAAAACTTTTTGAGGGATGGTTTTCTCTTACAAGTACTATCGATACCTGTGAGCACCACACTTTGGACATGTCTCCATAGTCTTGTACTCTCCTCGAAACAGCACACAATCGTTGACACATGCATGGATGATGTTGTAGTCCATGCCAAGCTTTCGTAAAACATGTTGCACATTATCACGAGACTTAGGCATGGTATTTCCAAGTGGTAATATATGATACTTTAGCAACTTGAAAATAAATTATTAAGCACTTGAAAAAGCACAATTATTTTTATAATGGTGTAAACAAGAAATCAATGAAGCGTATATAGAAAGTACCTGAACAACTCAGTCACACTCGCATCACCCTACCCGTATTTTGCTTGCACACTTAGGAGTACAAGCAACGTCTTCAGGTGAGATACTCGACACCCATCATATAATGGTATGGATGCTTCCTCTCTTAGCGGATCAGATGTCTCGGCATCCATGGGTATTAATCCATCGATCATTGCCTCCATCTCAGGCTCCAAGATTGTAGGAGAGTCTAAAAGGCTACCTGTCTCCTCTGGTGTATTGACGGTATAGACTGGGTTGTGCCTTCCAAGTGGTGGATTGGCTCAGGCACTCCATCCATTGCATGCCCATGAACTCTTCTTACTAGCTGTAATAGGTGCATTCCTCCTTGGGATGAGACATCACCTCCCTGTATAAATTTTATGGCCACGTCTAATATTTTTGTGTATGATATTCAATTAGTTTACAAATACAAGGAATGATTGATACACATTTTTCTTACCGTTTGCTCAAAGTCTAAGATTGCCTAATTAATGATCTCCGATTGAAACTTGTTGAAGTGTCGTATGCGTTCTATAGACAATCGATGCTTTTGTCTGATTGCCAGCTTGCATTGAGAGCAAGGACATGGGACACAGTGATTAAGATACGCCTCACGATCTTGAACATCATGACCATCATCGTTTTCCATTTTGTCTACATTACGAAAAACAATTGGTTTTTGTTCTCATTCTCTTTTTCTTTCTTAATTTGTTTAAGAAGAGATTTATTCTCTTGTAACTCAATAAAATTAACGTCAACTAAAGTCTTGGTTTTCTCCCCCTTTCTTTGCACCTTTCTTTTCACTCTTTGTTTTATGTTCTCTCCCTCTTCTCTTTCTTTCTTTCTCTCTCTCTCTCTTTCTTTTTGCCTCTCTCTTTGTTTCTCTCCACCCCCTCATGTTTTCTCACTCATTCTCCTCTCTCTCTCTCTTTCCCCATTTCTTGGTTATCTTTCATGTTTATTCTCTCTCTCGTTCTCTCTTCCTTTTCCTTTCTTTTTCTTCCTCTCTCATTTCCTGTCTTTCTCTCTCAATGCACACCATTCTCAAGAAAAACAAACAAAAAATATGAAGAAAGAATAAGAACAAACCAAGAGGAGGATGGATTGTTTGCCTCCTCTTTGCGACAAACCCTCTCTTTGTTTCTCTCCACCCCCTTATATTTTCTCACTCATTCTCCTCTCTCCCTCCCTCCCCCCCTCTCTCTCTCATTCTTTCTCTCAAGAAAAACAAATTAAAAAAATGAAGAAAGAACAACAACAAACCAAGAGGAGGATGGATTGTTTGTCTTCTCTTTGCGACAAAACCTCTCTTTGTTTCTCTCTATCCCCTCATGTTTTCTCACTCATTCTCCTCTCTCCCTCCCTCTCTCTCTCTTTCTCTCTTTCTTTGTTATATTTCATGTTTATTCTCTCTCTCTCTCTCTCTCTCATTCTCTTTTCATTTTTCTTTCTTATTCTCCCTCTCTCATTTCCTTTCTTTTTCCCTGAATGCACCTCATTCTTTAAAAAAAAAAACGAAAGAAAGAAAGAACAAGAACAAACCAAGAGGAGGATGGATTGTTTGTCTCCTCTTCATGCGAAAAACCCTCTCTTTGTTTCTTTCCACCCCCTTGTGTTTTCTCACTCATTCTCCTCTCTCTCTCTCTCCCTCTCTCTCTTTCTCTCTTTCTCTATTTCTCTATTTCTCTCTTTCTTTGTTATCTTTTATGTTTATTCTCTCTCTCTCTCTCTCTCTCTCTCTCTCTCTCTCTCTCTCATTCTCTCTTCCTTTTCCTTTCTTATTCTCCCTCTCTCATTTCCTCTCTTTCTTCCTCAATGCACCTCATTCTCAACAAAAACAAACAAAAGAAAAGAAGAAAGAACAAGAACAAACCAAGAGGGGGCAATATACTTACTGCAAAGGCTCAAGGATGGATTGTTTATCTCCTCTTCGCGATGGCCCCTCTTCTTCCTTCGTGCACTTTCTCCTCTTCTTCGCGAATGATGATGGTGGTGGCGGTGGTGGTGAGAAGCTCTCCGTCTCTCTCTTTCTCTCTTCCTCTCCCTCTCCCTCCCAAAGGCACGATCTCTTTCGCTCTCTCTTTTGCTCTCTCTTTTGCTCTCTCTCAAACTCTTTGCGGCAAAATGCCGCACTCGGGTTTTGCTCGCTTTTTTTTCTTTGAGTACCATCGCTATTTGTGACGCAAATAGTGATGTCGCTAATATGTGTCACAACTATCCTTCGCTATGCCCCTATATCCTTGTAGTGAATAAGACAATTGAAGCACAAACCTTGATGTTGATAAAGGTGTTATTAAAAAAGAGTCAAATTTGTTGGTGAAGACTTGAGTTATTCATGAAGCAAACGGTAGCTCCTCTTGAGAAATAAATTGTTTTTGAGGTAGAAGTGAAGGTACTCTTACTTAAAGAAATTAAGATATTGGTGTTGATGGATCTTGCATTTCTTTAAGGATCATTGAGGCTATAGGTTATTGCTTATGTCTTCTTTAAGCTTGACCTCTCATCACTTGCCCCATCAATAAGTAGTCAAGGATGACTATTTATTTAGATCCTTGGATTATTAGAAACATGATTTTTCTTAGAGGTTTCAAGTTTGGATTTGAAAAGACTCTTCGACAGCAATTGCCAGAACTTTGGCATTTCTTTTCCTTTCCATTTAAGTTCTGATTTCTTGGCTTCAATAATAGCATAAGGTTTTTGATGTCATGTTCCCATTTTTATTTTGATGACATAGGTTCTTCAAATTCTATAATGTCCCAAACCCAAAACAACAAGATCCTAATGCTTATAATGCTTAGGTCGTGAAGTAAAGTATATGAGCATATGTGTAAACATGGAAAGTAATGCTTGTGTAAGGGGGCTTGTGAGATAGATAGAGTAAGCCTTAGTGATTTAGAAAATCATAATAAGAAGTAAAAACCAAATCTTTTGTCATAATCTCTTTTTTGCTCATCATCTCCATCAACTTTAGCATCGTTGACTTTGAGGTCATTGTGCTACCATGAAGAAAATCCTCTCCATCATTATCATCAACTTGCTCTGATCACACCACCATCAAATAAGATGATTGATCAGCCTCCATCTTATTTGATCAGCCTCCATCTTCTCCATCATTATCATCAACTTGCTCTGATCACACCACCATCAAATAAGAGAGGGAGAGGCAAACTGAAAATCAACCACCACCCCATAGGCTAGAAGAGAGAGAGGACGTCATCAGGCTGCTGCCTTGTGCTTATGACAACAAGTAGTGATTCTTGTTGTAATTGGTTAATCTGAATTGTCCATTTAATGGATTGACACCCCAAAGGATGCAACGATTGTATATATTAAAACAGTATGTATTATGAAGGTACACAACCATTCAATCAATCGTCTCTTCCTTGTCTCGCTTCTCCTCTCACAAGCTTAATCTGTCATGGAAACACCAGCATGGTGGTAGCCTTCATCTCACTTCTACATGGTATCAACCATTCCTTTTTAGCATGCTTGTGGGGGCTCTACATCACCTCCACATGATCCGTGGCTTCATTAACAGATTCTATCAACTACCACCAGGCCATCCCTATTCCCTATCACCACCAAACTCAACCATTGAATACCTTCCTTAGGTGACATTAAGGTAAATGTATTTTTGCCTTATCAAATAGACTTGACTTATCAAAATATACATATTACACTCACATAGAGTACCAAAATCATATATATATATATTCATATGAGTGCACAAAAGCATCAAACTTGTGGTGCCATTCCCTAGGTACTTGCTTAAGGCCATAAAGGAACTTTTTCAACTTGCACACTAGCTATTCCCCATCTTTGTTCTCAAATCCCTTAGGATCTGCATATAAATCTCATCATGCAAGTTCCCATGTAAGAAATCCATCTTGACATCCACCTGATAGAGGTCTAGATCTAGTTGCATAACTAAGGCCAAAACCAAGCCCAGGGTAGTCATCTTGAGTATAAGAGAGAAGACTTCATTGAGGTCAACACCATGATTTTATTTAAAATCCTTAGCAACCAATTTAGGCTTATAGGCTTGGGGCATCAAGGGTACTCTTTAACTTGTATACCCACTTGCAAGGCAAAGCACACTTTCCACTAGTAGGCAAAGAAACCAAGTCCCACATATGATTTTCCTACAGTGAGTACTCAAAGGCTTTAGATACATATTCTTCCCCATTGTCAGATTGTAGGTATTTCAGCCTATACCCAGATTGGTTCTCAATAAAAGCAAGCCAATGCTGAAATGTAGCCAAGACCTATGATTTTTGCTTTATGGGATATGCCTAGATCTTATGTCAGTATCTTCAATGAAGGTAACGAAATACTTCATACCATGTAATGACTTGCAAGGCATAGGTCCATGTAATGACTTGCAAGGCATAGGTCCACAAACATCAAGATGGACAAGAGCGAAAGGCTTACCCATGCACATAATGTTAGACTTCTTGTGCGAAGTACAAGTCGACTTGTCATAGCGAAACACTTATAGTCAAGGGGGGTGAAAGATACTGCAAATGGGTAAGCAATTTCATTGCCTTTAATGACATGTGCCCAAGGTGACGATGCCATAATGATACATGTGGTACTATAGCCACTACCAAAACATGGTTGATAGACCTAGATACAAGTAAGAGATAAAAGAGTACCATAATTGGCACCTCATGCTAGTAAAATATTCCCACATGTAATCTTTCGTGAGGAATACCCAATGGATACAACATAGCCTACATCATCCAACTGTCCAACAGAAAGTAGGCTTTTAGTCAAAACTAGAACATGGTGCACATCATGCAAAATAAACATACTACCTGACACAAACTATATGTTAACCTCTTCATTCGAGAGTGTACTTTCTACATCCTATATTTTTAGTCCATTAGCATGCATATTTACACAGATAGCAGTACACAGAATGTATCCCATGACTCAAGTAATGTAACCAACAAGAACAATGGAGGAAGATTATCCTCAAAGTCAATCCCTTGCAAAGATGAGTGGATGAAAATAGAATGAAACTCATTTAAGTGGCCAGACATACCCTCCTTCATACAAAGGTCCATGCATTGCTTAAGCCAATACATCTGAGAGGCAAGGCTTTACTTTTCATAGACATTATGAATCTTATCCCATAATTCCCATGTAGTCTACTGTTCAAAGACAACATTATAGAAAATATGCTTAGAGAGTGACAAAATGATTGTAGATTTACATAACTTATCTAGTTTAGCCCCATCCTTTGCATCAAAGTGTTTGATCTTTACATCATGTCACAATTGCTTAATTTGCAATTTTTGTGCTAAAACTACCAGTTTTGTGTCTTTAAATGGCTATAGTTTGTGATGTCCAACTTGTGAATATTAAATATAGCATTGTCATTTGACCCACCAACCATATTGTAGTAAATGAAAGCAGAATCCAAGACAAATAGGATGCTATAAATGATACTAAGATAGGCCAAAATGAGACCAAGACAATACCTAAACAGATAAAATCAGCAAAAAGTAGGGCTATTCACTAATTGCTAGTAAATGATAGCCAAGTCAAAGCATCAACCCTCAATCATATATGATGTATAAAATTACAATTATAGGATGTTGAAAACAATGATAGTAGTAAATCCAAAGCTGGGTATGAGTAATCAACTCACAGAATCCAATTTGCAATTGCTAGGGATATTTTGGAAGAAGTGGGATATGTTCAACCCACTACTAGTAATTGAGCATGCAACCGGTACCAAGAACTATCAAGCTCAATGTGTTAGAGTGGGATACATCCAATAGGCATAACTGTTATGTATATAGGAGGTCTCAAAGATAATGGAAGAGAACTACTAGATACACAATTGATTGAGCAAATGTAAAGAGGCTCAATACATAGCCAAGCATGATGAATACATCACTAACAACAACTAATAGAGATAGGTTTCAGCTCAAAGCATGAATCAAATCAGCCCATCACACAACAACTGTATCCAAATAGCATCTAAAGAGCATAGACATAACTCAACCGAGTCCCATGGTCTCACTGAAGTAAGCTCAACTACATAAACCCAAAGCTTTGCTCAAATGCAAAATATCCAAATAGCTCAAGTGACTCCCATCAGAACAAAACCAAATGCCAAATGAGCTATGCAAGCTCAAAACAACAAGTACATGGCCATCCAAAATCCATGATACATTAAGCATAGAGTTGAGAGCATAAAACCTAAACCAAAAGCATATATAGATATACAGTATTAATATCATAGATCAATACATCTACTGGAGTACCCAAATAGCCTCAAATGGCAAGAGGCATGATCTTTCTGTGTGTAAAAGCTTGCTACCATGTTATTACAACACTAAATGATAGTGAAAACTGAGCTATTTTGAGCTCACATTAGTCCCAAAAGCATTCCAAGGAGTTTTCATTTATTGTGACAATATGAGTAGCACATAGAGAACCGAGTGGTGCAAGGCTTCTAGGAAGGCATAACCATGTTCTTTAAGTTAGTATCACTTTGGGTATATATGTAGATAGGAGAGTTTTCATTTATTGTGACAATATGAGTAGCACATAGAGAACCGAGTGTCTCATACACACATGACATTGAGGTTCATTACTAATTCATTAGATAATGCATCTTGGTACATGACACTGATCTTAGATATATGAGTATAAAGGAGCAGGTTGCAAATATTTTCACTAGATTTGGGAGTAGAAAAGCTTCAATGATTTCAAAGATTATTGGGGGGGTGCTCATGCTCAACCACTAAGACCCATAGACTGCTTATTGTTTCAAGCGAGCACAAATGGCAACCTAGCCAACATACATTCGATTCTATCAGGGTGTAGTGAGCTTACCTTGATGCTCGAATGAGTAGCCTCCTCCCTCAAGCAAGCTAGTAGCTCCACGACTTGTGATGTGAGCTCAAGCATCCTCAAGCCTCCACCTCCAAGCTCCATCCTCCATAGCCGCACGTGCAAGACAAGAGAAGAGAAGAAGAAGAGAGGAGATGATGGAGAGCTTCTTCTCCAAGATCCCTCATCCTCACACTCTCACACTCCCTCTCTCAAGCACACACAAGAAAGCAAGAAGGAGAGAAGAAGGGAAGAAGAAGAGTCCACTTTAGCCACACACCAAAGAATGGACTTCTCATTCACTTTTTGAGTTTATATGCCTTTACATTCAAAGGTGCGCCTTCTCTTTTTTAGCACTTTTTGGGCTCCACTAGGATTGCGCCTTGGACTTCTTGTGGCCATGCTTGCACTTTTGGGATATTCTAGGTCCATTTTCCTTTTGGGCTGCCTTTTTTAGCTTCGGACTTGCTCTTTTCCACTTTTTTCACTTTTTCTTGTGCTGAGGTTAACATTACCCCCCTCCTAGCCGAGTGCCAGTCCCATGGCACTAATGGGTAGTAGTTGGAAAGTGGGGTGGGTGTAGCCAGATGGATTTTTGAGTTTGTATACAAGCCCATGTTGAGGATGGTGTTGGATAGATATGCCCTTTGAAATTGAAGATGGCGTTGGGGCAGGTCCCTCCCTAACATTGACGGTGGGTGGATCTGTCCTTTGAAATTGAAGATGGTGTTGGAGAGATCCTTCTTAGACGGATCCTTCTTAGAGAATGGCAGATGGACGGATCTGTCCTTGAAATTGGAGATGGTGTTAGACAGATCCTTCTTGGAGAATAGTAGATGGATGGATCTGTCCTTGAAATTGAAGATGGTGTTGGATGGATCCTTCTTGGAGAATGGCAATTGGATGAATCTGTCCTTGAAATTGAAGATGGTGTTGGACGGATTCTTCTTGGATAATGGCGGATGGATGGATTTGTCCTTGAAATTGAAGATGGTGTTACGGATCCCTCCTCATGCTCTCCGAGGTTGATACGATGCAATCTTAACCTGTAAGACAAAGTTGTACACTTCCTAAGGGGTGTATCTACCTCTCCATGTAGTGCATGGTGTAGGTGCTAGTGGAACAAGGATTTGGGTCTAGACTTGTGGTGTTGTCCCACACTTGAGGCATCGTTGTAGTAGGTGCCGTGCACATCTTAGGGAGAAATGTCTAGGAGTCTTGCCCTTGAGGTGCCCTAAGCATAAAGTGGGGAATCAAAATAGGCTAGGAGATTACAGATGGAACCGATTGATTGAAGCCACTAGATGTTTCTAACTTGAGAATCCCTAAGTGCACTGGCTGTGGTCTACGTGCAGTGAGGTGATTTGGTTGCTTTTTCTTGTGATTTCCTTCTCTTTTCTTTTCTATTTCCTTTCCTTTTTTTAAAAACCTTTTTTTACATAAACATGATGAGAAGCTAGTATTCATCATCCAAGTTGTGAGAGGGTGGTTTTGGGGGCTTAAGAGTTTTTTCAAGGAATTTATAGCTTTGCATGTACCCTTTGAGGTTTAGACATAATTGGAGAGTGGTGACAGAAAGAAATGGATGATTACATCGAGTGAAGCAGCTATCATTCATATCTTCTAGGAGGGCTAGGAAAAATGAGGAGAGTAGAGTAGCTCACATCATTAATCTAGCCATGGGACACCTATCTATGCCATTGGGATAAAAAAAGAGGGCTAGAGGTAGTGCTCTTGTGGTGTTGGATCCTACCTTAGTAGTATCCTAAGCAACCTAAGATAGTTGCACGTGGTGATAAAGGCGAGATCAAGGCAAGAAGAGAATTCATCGATGAAGTAGACTATTGAGTCATATAGGTCCTCTATTGTGAAGACTAGGGCTTCTTTGGGTTTAGTAGCATTCACATTATAGACTCATGGAAAGTCATATTTGCCATAGATGCTTGGATTAAAATCCACTCTTCCCTTCTTGGATATGGCATGAAAGTCGGATCATTCCTTTTGAAGGGTAGGGTGTTACAAAATGCCATCTAGGTGTCCATATTTATATTAAAAATGTGCCTTCTCCACGTTGGTTGGCATTCATAGCCCTTCACTACTCTGGGTACTTCAAAAACTTTGTTCTACCAAAAATTTGGGTCCTCTGTCCCCCATAAGGTAAGGTGATGTGCCCTCTCAGATATCCATTAGTTTCCCATCCTGCTTCTAACATTGATTATCTCTTCCACCACCTTGACTGGCAGTATTCTGCACAAGTTGGTAGAAAATTAAAAATTAAAGTTGAAGGGGTTACCAGTGTTTCCCTACTTCCAAACAAACCTAGTTTCGAAGTTCAAGTCCACAAAGACCAAAGAGGGAGGAATTGAGGAAGTGCTGACAATGATGGTCCTAGAGTGGCAGAGCACTAGAGTGGAACAAGAGGTTGCATGTGTGAATGAGCTAGGAATAATTAGAAAATTAAAGAAGACCCTAGAGGGAAACAGGTGGCTAGATCCCCGACAGGTCTTGCCAAAGGCAAGGTGGTCTTAGTTCATTGAGAGACTTCCATCACAATTTAAGCAATAGTTTAGGCAATCTAGGAAGAGTTGAAAGTTGACTATCTTAGAGTGTCATCAATAGAACCCAATCAATGCCATTTTAGGGGGCCGAAGTTGAGACTTTACCTTATGCATAGAGAAGTTGATGCACATCACCCCCCCTTGTTCCTCACTCTCTTTGAACCATGTGTAGTAATGATTCACTTCGGCCGAAGGGATGATAGCAAGGCAGTCAACTTAGAAGCCGATGTTAGATGGCTGATAGGAGACTTTAATATTTAAGTTATGTTTTCATTTTCAAGTTGATCCTTATGGGGTTGAGGTGGAACTTCGCTTGTAGGGTAGACTCAAGTAGCTCAAGATTTTGAATGTTCAGTTACTCTAACAAGTTCTTGTGATAACAATAGTTTTGATTACTTGCTGATGGGCTACTAAAATACGTGCTATCGATATTCGTTAGGTAGGCACATTACAAAAGAGAACTAGTTTTCTTAGAGTTTGAAGTGGGAGCCAACTAGGTGAGAAACGGTTGAGCCCTAAGTGTATTGAGCTCTTGAAAGAGTAAGAGTCTTCATCCAAGTCCCACCATTGGGCTCTTGGAGAGGCCAACAATCATCAATACTCAGGATATTTTAGCACATCCAAGTTGTCATTTTTAACTTCTCCTTCAAAAAGCACATAACCTAATTAATCTTGTAGTCCTTGTCATCTATGACAATAAACTAATCTACCTCTACTCAAATATGAATAAAATCAATGCATCTTTCTCCTCTGTTCTATGGTTGTGAAGAGCCCTTTGTAATCCCTCATCTCCTCCATGGCTATTAATGAGATGTGATATTATATATCTCTTTCATTTATTTATTGTACTGTATGTCCCAAACCAAATATACCCTTTATTTTCTACATATGCTTATAAATTGTCATTTTCCTAATTCTTTACATTATCTAACTCTTGATGAAGTTGGATTTTCGATGCCTTTGTGATTGTGTGATATAGCTTATCTAAAATATTTCAAGTCTCCCATCCAATCATGCTACCATTTGTACTTGGATAATCAATACTTAACAAGCTTTCTCAGTCCAAGAATCATGTGCCTTGATCTCTATTGCCATTGGGTCCCTTCCATTTGGGGAGTTGTAGTTCCTTGTATTCCTTCTCTATTGTCATTGCATATTCATAAAATCCTTTGCAATAACACATCAAGGAAATCAACAAACTTGGACATTCGAAGCTTGAGAATAGTTCTTCTTGAGATTCTCAATAGCCACTAGTGATACGTTTTTTAGGATTCCTTTGCAAGAATAACCAAAATTTGTAATTCTAGTTATTAAGTGTAAAACTATAGACATTCTTATTATCAAAAAATGTTATATGAGTGCATAATATGATCCCTTTCATTTACCCTCTTCATGCATTAGGAAGGGTCAATGTATAACAATGGTAAAAGTGGAGAGTAGCGTTTCCATCTAATTGCTTTCTTCTTTGCTTGTTGCTTGTTAATCCTTTAGTCCTTCATCATTCCTTATTCGCAAATTAATGTCTCTAATGCACAAGAATGTTGGAGTAAGAACATAAGTTAAAGGAGGAGATATAAGCTCAAGAGAAAGAGCTGGATATTGGACATGGTTTTTTAAATTATTTCTCTTCTTTTTAATTCATTTTACAATGAAAAAAGAGAGTATGTGATAGAAAACTGCACCAAGTGTGAATGTCATGAAAGTAGATTTGATATATTGAGTATAGCATATAAACAATAATCTAGAATATCCCATGTTTTGGCATGAGAAGGTGAGAACTTACCAATTCATAGAAGTTACTAAAATTGAGCTACAGACCACCTTATTCTTACTACTTATTCTCTTTTAGTTTCATAATATGATTGTTGAAATGCTTAGAAGAAAAAGCATCTACACGAATCATGAGCTAAGTAATAATAAATCTAGGCTAGGTTAAACACTTCAAGTCAACAAAATAAAGAATACATGTCATCACTCTCCTCCTATCTACTCAAGGCTACAACATCTGTTTGGGTAAAGAAAAATCACTTTCAACAATTGAAATGATAAGGAAACTACATAGCAAGAAATATTTGAAGATTTTAAACCTCATCTAGAAGTTTGTCTAATTGAAAGCATTCTTACTATAACCTATCTAACATTTAGTTTTTTAAGAAGAAAAGTATGTGTTTATGTAAGCTTGTCCACAAGTAAATCTAGACATATAAATTAGCTAGCCTGTACACTACAATAAGCAAACCAAAATGATATGTCAGACAAGTTGTGATTTTCTCAAAGAGATACACTAACTAACAATATCACACTCGAGGCACATATATACATGCAAGTGCACACACACACACACACACACACACACACACACACACACACACACACACACACACACACACACACACACACACACACACACACACACACGCACACACACACACGCACACGCACACGCACACGCACACGCACACGCACACGCACACGCACACGCACACGCACACGCACACGCACACGCACATGCACACGCACACGCACACGCACACGCACACACACACACACACACACACACACACACACACACACACACAGAGAAGGTAATATAAATGGGCCTCTAGATTTGCGCGCATGCATGCACACAAGTGCGCACGCGTCCACACACACACACACACACACACACACACACACACACACACACACACACACACACACACACACACACACACACACACACAATAGCTTTTCGTTTCAGTTTGATATATTCTATATGAGGGAAATCACTTGGATTTGATAGTTACTTGATTACAATGTGATGTGCCTTTTGGAGCTTCTTTTAAGGTCACAATGTTGTGGCCCATTAGAGGGGAATTTGCCCAGCTCCCCTTGGAGTGCCATGGGGTTTATCACTCTGATTCTCCTGAATCCATATTGCAATGGAAATGATTTGGCCAAACCCACTAGGATCAACCTAAATTTGGTCCCTAAAACACATATGGGTCTCCTAAGTTTGACTTTGAGCATCCTACTTCATGTAGGAGCACCCAAACCGAAGTGGACTCATGTCGTGCTTGGTTCAAAGAGAGAGAGAAACAAGGGGGAGTGTAGCATATGGATCGCTTTGCCCATTAGGCATAGTCTCACCCCGGTCCCCCAAAACAACATGGAGTCAAGGTTTTTATGACTTCCTAAACTTGGTTAGCATAGTTTTTAAAGAAGCTCCCAACTAACCCAGACCACTTAGTAGGATGGATCCTCTCCACCCTCTTCCCTTATTTAAATGAGTCATCTTTAATAAGCCAATTACCTACCATGGTTATGTAACACTTACAAATAGCTTCCCTAATTAAGCCTTTTATATATAGGGTTTGCTCACACAATTTGATTCACAACACAAGGACAGAATCAAAAAAGATTTTGTCAAATAGTTCCTTTATTATCTTGAAAGGTTCTTATTACAAAAATTTCCCTTCATTCCATATACATAGGTAATCATCCAGTACTACCTCAATCGGCAATTTGCACATAGCAAGAATTTTCCCTTGAACTAGTATCAGGGCCTCAAGATCCCATCTTGAGTCACATAGGGGTTAGGCACATCCTAGAAGTGTAGAGGGATTTACTGTTAAAGCCTCCCTTGGCACCAACACCTCCTCCTACCTAATTGACTCCTACTGAGTGACCTCTTGCAAGGGGGCCAGATCTAAGCTCTCCAAAGTGGTAAATATAATCCCCTTGGAGTAGGGTCCTTGTGACTAGCTTGGGGGAAGCCTAGTGCATCCTTCTTTTTTTAAATCTTAATTCCAATTAGATTAAATCAAGTTCTGTTTGAGCAATCACAAACATTCCTTTGGTGCATGTGTAAACCCTATTGCATGCACAAGCAATCTATAAATCTACATTTAGTGTAAGGTGTAGTTCCCTTAGAAAGAAATCTTTACCGAGTTAGGGTCACTCTTTGCCTTGGGACTTTTGCATGGTGCACAGACTCATGAACTAGGGTTCCTTTTGAACCTAACCTTGCTACTTTGTGTGCAAGCACTTGTTTCTTTTTAGGTTCTTTATCTTTGTCTTAATGCTCTAAGAAGATTGACTAGCATTAATGTCAAAATACTCTCGTCTTAATAGGAATCCTTCTAGGTTAAGTAATTTGCACATTGGTGGGTGTCCTAACCCAATCTAGGATCATGCACAGTTTGCTACTCGATAAACTCTTGAGTTTTTTACTCTAGCCACTAAGGTTCCTGAGCATATGGGAATCAAAGGATATTGATGAGTGGTCCCTCAACCATAAAAATGGTTGCTTTGCTTTTCTTCCTAATGATAGCTATTTACTACCAAACTACCTTCCTAAAGTTAGCTTATTTTTCTATGAGAGAGAGAGAGAGAGAGAGAGAGAGAGAGAGAGAGAGAGAGAGAGAGAGAGAGAGAGAGAGAGAGAGAGAGAGAGAGAGAGAGAGAGAGAGAGAGAGAGAGAGAGAGAGAGAGAGAGAGAGAGAGAGAGAGAGAGAGAGAGAATATCGGTCCCTTCCTTTGTTTCTAGTTATGTGACTTTCCATTTATCAAATGGTACCCTTACTAGAATGAATTGTAAATACCTTATCCTATTCTAATCACATACTTAAGTTCTTATTATAAATTATGAGATATAATCTAGGATGAGTTTTAAAAATCATTTCAATGCGAGATGATTAATCTATTGAAGAATAATTATGCCTTCTATAAATGACATTTTCCTTTCAAGCTTCCCTTAGCATGATACTCTACAGAATTTTAACTTGACTTCATCTTCTTTTCAACAAAAATAATTGATTCGAGATGGACTAAATGACGCAAAGCAAGGTCCACTAATGTTTTTAGTTGGAAATGTGAGACCGTTAATCATTAATATGAATGTAAGTCCTTATTTCTTTCATTTAACAGATGCAATTTGTTATTCCTTTCATGTAATTGTGAAATCCTAAATCATTTTGCATGCATCTTTTATATGGTCTGCATTTTATCATGTTTTTGAAAGATAAAATATCATTTCATGCATAATTTTGTACCTAATTTTTGCTAAAAGAGAAGCACTTCTAAGCAAGCATAGAAGGGAAACTATCTTTTCTTGGTTATTGAATAACCTGGACTTGTGTACTCGAAGAGTTATTTATGATCTTGCTCACATGTGCATTAACTCTGGACGAACCCTCAGCTTCTGTCTTGCGCAAACATGATCCTCAAGCTCCTTCTCTTGGGTGCCGTATGTACCAATATTCTCTTCTTCTTCTCGGCACTTGATTGCACAGCCCTCTTGTCACACACACACACACACACACACACACACACACACACACACACACACACACACACACACACACACACACACACACACACACACACACACACACACACACACACACACACACACACACACACACACACACACACACACACACACACACACACACACACACACACACACACACACACACACACACACACACATCACGTCTCCCCCTATCTCAATATCACTCACACTCTCTTTCTCCCTATCTCCCCCCTCTCTATCTCTCTCTTATGGGAGTAGGGCGGCGTGGCATTTGTTTTTTTTTCCTATTAACCTATGCATAAGGGAAAAAGAACCCGCGAAGGGGGGGGATTCACATAGAAGTTTGAAGAGGAGAGGAAAAAATTTCTTATGGCCTAGGACATTACATACAGTTTGTGGATAGTTCACCATTTTGGCGATTTCTCTTGCTTAGCCCTTGATTTGGATGTGATTTTGGGATTGTTTTGCTATCATTTACAATATGCCATTTGTCTTGGATTGTACTTTCATCTCTTTCATTATGGTTGATGGATCGAATGACAATGCTATCTTGAACATTGAGAAGTTGGCACAAATTATAGCTACTGGAAGGCAAGAATTCAAGATTACACCATTGAGACATGAGGGTGTAAAGTACAAATGCTTTGATGTAGAGGATTGGATTGAACTAGATGAGTTATATAGATTTATAATAATTTTGTCACTCTCTAAGAAAGTCTACTATAATGTTATCTCTGATAGGAAGACCCCTTGGTAGTTATGGGATAAGATTCACTATGATAAATAGAGCCTTGTCTATGTGGCTGAAGCAACTCATGGACCTTTGTATGAAGGAGGGGACATCTATATTTGCTCTTTTAAATGAGTTTCATTCTATTTTCAGTCACTTGTCTTCATAGGGACTTGAATTTAAGGACAAATCTTCCTCCCTTATTCTTACTGGTTACATTGCTTGAGTTATGGGACACATTCTGTATTGTTATGTGTGCAAATATGCCTACTAATATGTTGAAATTGCAAGATGTAGAGGGCGCACTCTTGAATGAAGAGGTAAATAGAAAGAATGTCGATGCTTCCTGCACCTCTCATGCTTTGACAATCAAAGGCAATAATGGTAGGAGCGGTAATGACTGCCTTGAGAGAGACTATTAGAAGTCTCATGATAGTCTTGCAATAAGTCCTATGGCCATTACAGAAGAGACTATTACAGAAAGTGGGATCATATTCAGCCACAATGCCATAAAATGCGTGATGACAAGTGCAAAGAAAAGGGAAAGGATAAAGTACAGGAAAAGAATGATGATTCCAACATTGTTCCTAATAAGTCTAGTTGAAGAGATTAATGTCCTACAGATTGATTTTGATGATGACTACATACTTGCAACTTCTTCTCTTGATGTTTCGCAGTTGGCTCGACTACCTATGCTCAGTGTTTGCTACTTGATTCAGGGGCTTCATTTCATGTCACCCCTCATCGAGAATGGTTCCACTCCTATCACAGCATGACATGATCTATCAAATTGGGTAATGACTGAGCATTGGGTATTGGTTGTATTGAAGATGTCTAATTGCAATTTTCTTTAGGCAATATGTTTAATTTGCATGATGTATACCATATCTAGCTTTGACTAAAAGCCTACTTTGAGTTGGATAGTTGGATAATGCAGATAATGGTGTCTCTTTTGGTGATTCTTCATGGAAGCTTACCCATGGAAATCTTGTCTTGGCATGAGGTGCCAAGTCTAGCACTCTTTACCCTTTACTTGTATCTAGGTCTATCAACCATGTTTTGGCTACGACTTACATACCACCTATATCTTAATGGAATTGTTGCCTTAGGCACATGCCCTTAAAAGGAATGAAAATGCTTTCTTGTTTGTAGTATCTTCTGTGCCTTGATTATAAATGTTTTGATTCATGTGATCATTGTCTTTATGGCTAGCAGACATGCAGTTCTCACAAGAAGTCTAGTATTATGCGCATGGGTGAGCCTTGTTCATTTTGATGTTTGTGGATCTATGTCCTGTAAGTCGTTAGGTGGTGTGAAGTATTTTGTTACTTTCATTGATGATTACTTGCATAAGGTCTGAAGAATGTAGAAACTGCCCCAGGAAATGTACATAAAATCTTGATTGGAGGAGAAAATGCATTGATATGCAATAAGTTGAGTGCTCTAGAATGAGCTACCTCCTTTGTCAAAATAAGTGATAGATAGGCCAAAGCTCCTAAAGTCCTCATTTGACTCAAACTGAGGCTCATAGGTAAAAGATGACAAGGCATGATAAACATGACTGCTAACACCCCCTCTCAGATCTTGGATGAGGCAAAGGGCCAAGGAGGAAACTGATCTTGGGGTGGCAAGAGGAATGCAAATGTCAATGAAGTCAGTCGATGAAGACTCCCAATGAAGAAGCTCCTCACGATCTTGGGAAGCCCCCTCTGAAACACTAGGGGCTAGGGAGTCCACAACCACATCATCTAGATCATGAGGGAACCACCAGAGGAGAGGGTGGGGGATGGGAAGGAACATGTGGAAAAGAGGGTGCACAAGCGAGAACATGTATAGTAATAGACAACTGCCTTAAAGGACCCTGCATAATAAGAAAAGGGGAATGGAGCCTATAAAGCCTGCTCTCCTGCCATCCTATCACAATAACAGACCCTATAGTAGAATCCTCAATACAAATGACTCGCTCACTGAAGACAACTTGGGTACCAATCCTTGTAAGGCCACAAATCGAGGAGTGGAAAGGCCAAATTCGGATTATCGACAGCCTGTGAAAGGGAGCTCGACATGCGGTTGGGAAATAAATGCAAAGTGTCAACACCACAACATGCATCGAAACATGAATAGCATATAAAGATAAATAGAATGGGCCTTCTATATGAAACATGGAGAGAATGGGGAGGAGAGGGATCCTATACAAATGGGCTAGGTGACCTCCATTCATTGTGTGAACATGAAAATCTCTCCATCTCTCAAAGGAAGGAATAGAGACCTCATCCTCTGAGTCAACAAAGAACTAGTGATAAGACATCTTTGATATTCTACAAACACCCACAATAAATTTGTGTTTTGGTGGTAGATATCCCCAAAATAGGAGGAAATGGCTATAGGATCACAAGGAAGTCAATGTAAAGGGTCTGCGTGGGGGAGATTGATTGTCACTTGCACAAGGACTATGTGCGTTTATTGAGGAGAGTTGTCGCATGACCAAGGAACAATGCATTTGTAGTAGAAGAGTGTCACTATGCACGCTTGATGATTGAGGAATCTTGTCACCTCTGACAAAAGAGAAAGTGAGTAGCAAAACGGGTATTTGGCAGAAGAAAAGCGAGTCCTCCATGCAAAAAGTTGTGTTTTTAGCAAAAGGATGATGTGGCAAGGCCGCTTGGTAGTCTAAAAGGTGGTCTGCTCCACGAGAAGTCAACTTCGTGTCTCTCTTAGGTGATGATAACATGCTTTGATACCATGTGAGAGTGCACAATAGAAGGAGGAACTTGAACATAGAGGAAGAGAGGGATAATCTACAAGAGAAGAAAAAAGGAACTTGTACTGAACAAGCAACAAATGTTGAATACAAAAGGAGGACTGATCAGCCCCTGTATTTATGCAGTCCACAGTGTTAGTGAGGGCACCAAATTAGGTTGATGATGATGGCAACATTGAAGATAGAGGAAGATGATAGAGTCAGAGAGTGCACCTATTAAGGAAGGAGGGAAGATGATAATATATGTGAGTGCCAAGTGGAAACTGGCTATAAATAGCCAAATATCCCAAAAATTGGAAAACCTAAAATCAGAGGCCAAAAATATGGTCGACCAACATTTAGTGTTGGTAAAAATGCCAAAAATCTTAGAAAAGTCCAGAAAGGGTGGACAGTGTCTAGCAGGTGAGGAAAGCGGCACTGAAGAATGTAGAAATTGTTGAGAGTATAGGCATATGAATCCCCCTTATGCAGGAGTGGATAAGGACATGCAGGTGTGAATGGTCCTAGGGGGAAGGGAAAACCCTAACCCTAGCCAGTTGGGGCTATATAAATAGCCCAGGGTTCTACATCAACCTTTGAGTGAGAGTGACCCAAGTTGTACTTTCATGAGCAACTGAATAAGCAAGACTTGTTCTTGTACTTGTGAACTCTTCTCTCCCTCTTGTGCACCCTTCAATCCTTGCTTCCACTCTATTTTTCCACATGGTATTAGAGACATCTCTAATCCTTCAGTTTCCCTTAGCCTCTTTACACATCTAAGTGCACAAGAAGAACTCTTGCCCTCTCATTGACCTTCCTTTCCACCATAGCCAGCTTGACCCACCTCTATTGGAGGACCTGGGGAGAGAAAAGGAGAGCATTTTAGCTCTTGATTCCTTCTAGAGATCTTCTCCCCAACTCAGGGCGATACAGTCTCCTTAGACTATTCACCAAGTGTCAAAGTCATTAATCAACCTTGCTCAACCAAATGCTCATACACTTAACCACAAGGTGAGGAGGAGCTAGAAGTCCATTCAAAGTTCACCTCATTGAAACCTAGGAAAATAGTAAAACTTAAATCAAGGGTTGTTCGAAGGATAGGACTGCCAAAATCTTACCTTGAGATATTACATATGTATGATTTCCAACCTTTTTCATCCTTACATATTTAAAGTTGGTTATCATTTGTAGAACTATCAATTTTGTTATTTGGTTCTCCATACTTGGCCACCTGTAAAGGACTAGACACTTCCATTGCCTAAGGCAATAGGTAAGACCTTCCTATAATGGCCATGACCTACGTAGATGTAAGGCCTCAAATCCGCAAATTTAATGGAAAAGATTTCCATCCATGGCAATTCTTAGTAAAGTATAAAATGATGGAACGAGGCTACTGGCCCTTCATAAAAGGGACCAAAGTTATTGACCCATCAAATATCCTTGATGTACAAGACAATGAAAGAGCTCATGCCCTCATCATGATTCATCTAGATGAATCCTTAATTCATCATATTGACCAACTCTCCATTGCTAAGGAGAAGTGGGATGAGCTTGAAAGGCTCTACGGCACTACACGAAAGAACTCCAAGATTTTTCTAAAGATTGAATTTTTTAGCTTGGAGTATAAACAAGGAGAAGATCTAAGTAAGTTTATTTCACATATGAAGGGGCTCATGACACAACTAGCCTCTGTTCAAGCACCAATTCATGATGAAGTTTCCATTGCCATCCTTCTGAATTCTGTAAAGAAGGTCTTTCCAACCCTTGTTACTACCCTTATCCCAAACCCAACTTTGGCAAGTGCCATCTAGTCATGCCTAAATGAAGAGAAGAAGAACCATAACGAAGGCTCTTTAGCATTTACTTCCCATGAGCAAGTGTTAGTCCATATAGCTTCTACAAAGCGCTCCTTCTGTCATAAAAAAGAGCATATTGTAAGTAATTGTTGGAAGAAGTATCCCGAAAAAATGAAGTGCAATAAATGAAAAAAGACTGGGCATATCACCATTAATTGTCCCAATGTTCCAGAACCACCTAAGGAATTGGAGGCCAATTTTGCCTCCCAATCCACAGATGATTGACTCTTCTGAGTCTTTTATTCCTTCTGCCTATAACCATCCTTGTAAGCATGTTCTATAAAGGCATCCTAATTTGGGTTAAGGGGGGGCATTCTCTTATGCTTTGTATTCCAATGCCACTTGGCATTGAGGGGGGGTGTTGAGAGTATAGGCATATGAACCCTCCTTATGCAGGAGTTGATAAGGGCATGTAGGTGTGAATGGTCGTGAGGGGAAGGGGAAACCCTAAACCTAGCCATTTGAGGCTATATAAATAGCCCAGGGGTCTTCATCAACCTTTGAGTGAGAGTGACCCAAGTTGTACTTTCATGAGCAACGGAATAAGCAGGACTTGTTCTTGTACTTGTGAGCTCTTCTCTTCCTCTTGTGCACACTTCAATCCTTGCTTCCACTCTATTTTTTCATAGAAATTGCCCTAGAAATGTACATAAAATCTGGATTGGAGGAGAAAATGCACTGATATGCAATAAATTGAGTGCTCTAGAATGAGCTACCTCCTTCATCAAAACAAATGATAGAGATAGACATCTATCTCTAGTTCACTAGAGATAGATGTCAGCTTGATCAATTTGCACCCTCTATGGATTATGTTATGGTGATAGATGCTAGTGAGCCTCTTATCTATGATGAGGCTATATAGAGAGGTGATAGTCACTCTTGGGAGAGGGTCATGTAGTCAAAGTATGCCTCCCAATAGAAAAATCATATGTGGGATTTGGTTTCTTTTCCTAGTGAAAAATGTGCTTTGCTATGTAAGTGTGTGTACAAGTTGAAGAGTACCCCTGGATGTCTAAAGCCAAAGCCTATAAGGCCATATTGATTTTTAAGGGTTTTAAGCAAGAGCCTGGTGGTGACTTTGATGAAGTCTTGTATATTGTCTTCAAGATGACTACCCTATGCTTGGTTTTGGCTTTGGTTGAACAGTTAGATTTGGACCTCTATTAGATGGATGTCAAGACAACTTTCTTACATGGGGGCTTGAAAGATGAGATTTATATGCAGCAGCCTAAGGGCTTTGAGGAAAAAAGGTAGGGAACACCTAGTGTGCAAGCTAAGAAAGAGCCTTTATGGCCTTAAGTAGGCACCTAGGGAATGATACCACAAGTTTGGTACCTTCATGCACTCACAGGGATATACCTGCAATGATATGGATCCATGTTTATATGCAAAGAAGGCCTGTGATGACAACCTTATGATTTTGATACTCTATGTGGATGATATGCTGATTGTTACTAGGAGTGCTTACGATGAGCTAGATGCCTTGAAAGGTTAGCTCAAGAAGAGCTTTGAGATGAAGGTCATGGGACATGCCTTGTATATTCGTGGGATGTGCATCTCACATGATTGCTCTAAGGGGCTCCTTTACTTATCATAGAAGGAGTACATCCAAACGGTCCTTGAGCGATTTCATGAGAAGGATATTAAGCCTATTGGCTATCCTTTACCTTTTTATATGAAGATTACTAAGGTTGATTGTTCACAGTTTGATGAGCAGAAGGCCGAGATAGCTAAGATCCCTATGCATCTATAGTGGTAGTTTGATGTATACCATGATAGCTACTCATCTTGACATAGCATTTGCAGTGGGAGTCATGGCATGCTATATGGCTATACCTGGCAAGCGGCATTGGGATACCATAAAGGGTATCATGAGGTACTTTAAGGGCACCAGAGATATATGTATATGCTATGGTGGCTAGGATACAAGAGTCATGGGGTACATTGACTTTGATTATGCAAGAAATGCAGATAGTAGGAAGTCCACCTCTTGCTATGTCTTCATGTGCTATTTTTTCGATATCCAGGGTGTAGAAATGCACATACCTATCCACTATAGATGCACACTGTGTTGCAACCATTGAGGCTTGTAAGGAGGCTCTGTGGTTAGGTTGTCTAGTGGCAAACATTGGTATTACTAATGTGGTCCCTACATTGCATTTGGATTCTATGAGTGCTTTTCAATTAGCCAAGAATCCAGTCTTCCATGTGAAGATAAAGCACATTGAGGTGCACTATGAGTTCATTAGGGAGGTAGTAGAGAACAAGGCTATGAGTTAATTAAGATATCGACTGACGAGAATCCTAAAGATTTTATCACTAAAAGTCTCTCAGTAGAATATTTTTCTTTTCTTAGGAAGATGATGGGTGTAGGATGAGATGCCATCTATTCCTCATGCTATTGTACTTTATGTACATTCGTACTTTGTCCCTTTTTTCTCATTCTCACCTCACTAGGAGCACATTCACCTTTAAGTGGGAGGTTATTGGGGGTATAATGCTTGGAATGTAGTCATTTGAATGCTCTGATACCCCATATGACATACTATTTGAAAGTGTTTTTAGAGCATGATGTTTGTGGCCCATTCATTACGAGACAATTCTAAGCGATGTTGCCTAGCACTCCTTGGAATGACATGGGGTTAATTGCTTAGGTTCTCGTGAGTCCACATCACAGTGGAAACATTTTGGCCAGACCCACTAGGATGTACCTAAATTTGAGTTTCTAGATCAGTGAGGTCACCTAAATATTCACTAGCATTGGTCTTCAAGTGTCCACTTTTTGCGAGATCACCTGAATTGAAGCGATGCACTTTGGTTCAAAAAGAGTGAGAAATGAGGGGGAATGTAGCACATCAACCTTGTACCCAAGAGGCATAGTCTCACTCCAGTCTCCTACAACATGGAGTCAGGGTTTCTATTATTTTTCTACTTCAATCAATGTGATTTTCTAGCTAGCACAACTCTTGAAAGAAGCTCCCTGCTAACCAGGACCACCTTTTGTGCCATAGGATGGATCCATTGGGGGTCACACCCTTTAGGTGATCTCATTGATCTTGGAACTTGGATTTAGGTCACGGTCCTAGTGGGGGTTTGGCCATAACATTTTTGCTATGATATAGACTCAAGAAAACTTAAGCGATTAACCCCATGTCATTCTAAGAAGTGATGGGTGGCATCACTTAGAATTGTCTCCTATTAATGGGCCACAAACATTATGCTATGAAGCAGTTTCAGGTGGCATATCACACTTGGTATTAGAGCATAAATTGAGTTATGATTGTGTGAGAAAAAATTATGGAAAATTTATTAACTTAAGTTAAGGACTCTAAAAATTTTCTCGTACTAATGTGGGTGAAACCTTGGTAGAGTATGGAAGCTTGGGATTGTTTTTTAATATTTTGAGCCATGTACACATGAGTGATGCACTCCTTTGATTATTGTTGGAGAAGAGAAGTGAGGCATCCTAGACTGACTGTACAATTTGTTCCCACTATACTGAGAAAGATGATAGGTTTGGGATGAGCATTATTATTACATAGACGCTGATTATTTCCACTATATCTATATAACTTTAAAGAGAATCCAATGGATGGAGAACTTGAAGGTCATAACTGCCTTTATATTCTCCCCATCTAGGAAAAACCCCATCTTGTACACCCATGGTCGAGCAATTATCTTGGACCGCTACATTTATCATGGAGTGACAAGAGTGATGTTGGTTGATAGAGTGGGCATATAAGGCCATTCCCATCACCATATGCTCTATATATAGAAGGTCATTTCAACCCTCATTCACATCACAGGTTTCTAGATATCCACCATGAACCACCATGCTATTACCTTACAGATCTAGTTGATTATCATCCTTAGGGTTCTACATTGGAATTGTAATGCTCTTAGGCCATAAATAAAAGAACCTATCTTTTCTTATCCATATAAAAATCATCAGTAAATCTAGGCCAAGGCTCAGGAAAATAAATTCCTTCTTAAGCAAGTCAAACCACCCAAGTTTGATGGCAAAGGAAAGGACGTTGAGGCTAAGATAGAGATATGGATAGAGTCCATGAAAGATTACTTCACCATTGCCAAAATTGCTTCCTCAAATTAGGCAAAGATTTCCAACTTGAAATTAACATGAGAAGTCTATTTGTGGTGGAAGTAATGATGTAGAGACCAGGGCGTCTAAAAAATAACTATCACTTGGGGTAAGATAAAGGCAGTTGTGTAAGGGAGATACCTCCCACCAACCTACTACACCCTAAAAAAGAATTAAATTTTCACCTTGAAGTAGTTAGGGATGAGCTTGGAAGCATACTATTCAAAATTTGTATTGCTTCTAAAACACACACCTCCCGTGGATATTTCATAGTAGGTATCTAAGTTTTTCCATGGTCTAAATGCTCTTTTGGATACATATCTTGAAGTGATGTGTCTATCTTTGATCTCAAAGATGCCCTAATTTGATCAAGATCCATTATCCAAAGAGCTACAGTCAAATCCCAAGAGTGGTAAGTTGTTTTGGGGCCAAAATTACTAGAAAAAAGGTGGATCTCAAGCCTATGCCAAGAGAGCCCAAGGACAACATTAAATTGGCCAAAGAAAGAAGGCCAAAACTAACATAGTTAGGAACTTCATACCTACAAGGGGCAACAAGGAAGATCCTAGGTGTTTCCATTATAATGAGCCACACCACTTCAAGAGGTAGTGATTGAAGCTTTGGCCAAAATTTCTACCAAGGATAGTATTGGCCAGACGGAGAGTAGCTAGTGTGACCCTTAAAGAAATAGAATAATGTAAAGACCCAACCTTAGAGGTAGATATGGAGAAGGCAAAAGCACATGCTACTCTCTATAAGAAAGGGCGAAATCACCAATCTTTGGTGATTCAGATGCTAGCGACCTACCAAGGTAAACCTTTTAAGATTTTGATTGATCGTGAAAAAACCCACTCATTTATCTCACCAAAGTGTATTAGAAAGCTAGGAATAAACACATGCTTGCATCAAAGTTGCTTTTGGAATTGACAAGTGAAAAATAAGTCCTTTCTACTCAGTAAACTAGCAAAGTGGAATTCAACCTAGGAGGCAATCTTTCCAACATGGGATTAAGAGTAATAAACTTAGTAGTCTATGAATGCTTGCTAGGAATGGATTGGCTGACCCCAATGGCACTCATATCCATTGTGGTAAGGGCCAAGTCACATTTTAGGATCAAAATGGTGAACACATAACTAGTAAAGGAGAAGTAGAAAAGATAAGAATCTAGTTGGCAAAAGCTTCTCGCATAGTAGAAATGATTAAGAAAAGGACTACATGTCTACTTAACTAGACTTAATAAATTTGAATAGGGTAATGAGACCAAAGAAGAGCCATGTTGGCTAAAGGAATAATGTAGACGTGTTCTTGGAAGAGTTGAATAAACTTCCACCTTAGAGGGAAGTTGGTCATGATATTAGACTTGTGCCATGAGTCACTCCAATTGCCAAGAGATTCTACCATCCCAGAAGCTATTGAGTTGAAGGAGCAACACAAATAACTATTGGATCAGGGTAACATTAGACCAACTAATTCAGCAAGGAGATCCCCTATGTTTTTTGCTCTCCATCTTTGCATTGATTATATCATGGGCTGAACTAGGTGACACTAAAGAATAAGTATCCCATTCCAAGGATAGATAAGCTACTTGACAGATTTCAAGGGGAAAAGATCTTCTCCAAGATTAATCTTAGATTAGGTTACTACCAGATAAGGATCAAGGATGAAGGCATTCCAAAGATTGATTTCATTACAAGATATGGCCATTTCAAGTTCATTGTGATGCCTTTTAGATTGATTAGTGCGGTTGCCACCTTTAATAGGTTAATGCATGATATTTTTTGGCCCTATCTTGATGATTTTTTATTTGTCTTTTTTAATACCATTTTGACTTAAAGAAAGACAAAGATCATGAGATGCAACTCCACATTGCCCTTGAAACTATGATGATGTATAAGCTCTATGCAAAGAAGAAGAAATATGCATTCTTCACAACCTCCAATTTTGGCACCAAAATGTTTACAAGATGCAATTTTTTGTCTACAAGTTATAGTGGGTTCATCTTATTTCAGTGAAAAATATCTCTTGTATACTGCAATTTTGTAAGAAATATGGTCTAATTGTAAATGCTCTTGGTAATTTTAACGGGTCTGCAATTGTAAGCCAAAGCATAAAATCTCTCTTGTTTTGGAAAGTGAAGCTATGATCTATGTACTTACATAGAAATCCTATGCATAAGGTTGCAATTTAAGTATACCTTTACAAATTTCAATAAAGAAAAAGAAATGTGGGAAGTCGTGTGTCCTTGAGAGGTATGGGAGGCTGTAACCACCTCTTCCTATATCTACTCATGCACGAGCTCTTCTCAAACTTTCTTGGTTGGCACAAACTCTCTTTCTTGTTCTTGCTTCTCTCGTGCCTGAATTTTTCCTAGCTATGGAGGAAGAGAGTGAGAGTGAGGAAGAGGTTGATGTCCATATTTACATCTTTTGTGTGCCCTAACATATTTATATGTGCATATGTGGCTATGGCTTGATGAAAATAGGAAGAGGGGAAAGTGGGTGTGGTTTCTTGCAACCATGGAGCAGATTTTTTGCAGTCTTTGAGGCTTGTAGGACTTACTCGGGCATTGAGTCTTTTGGTTGTTTGGAAGGCATTTTTTCACTTCTTCAAGAGGCAGACTGAATACCTCAGATTCACAGTAGTCATAGAGGGTGAAAGGTAGAGCCCATGTATATGTATGCAGTTGCGATGTATGAAGTAAATACAATACAACATATATACATGTGCCTTTATCCCCAAAAACTTCCCATTTAAAGGTGAATGTCTCTCTAGTGAGGAAAGAATAAGAAAAAGTGACAAAGTACAATAGCATGAGGAAAGACATCATCTCATCCAATGCCTATCATCTTCCTAAGAAAGGAAAAACGCTCTACTAAGAGAATTTTAGTGAGCAGATATGCAAGATTTTGGTTAGTTTTGAGACCTTGACAAGCTTGATGGAATTGTCCTCAATGACATCTTTGATAAAGTAGTAACACACCTCAATGTGCTTTGTCATCGTATGGAAGACCATATTCTTGGTCAACTAAATGGCACTCATAGAATCTAAAAATCTGAATGTAGTGTAAGGACCACATTAGTAATACCAAGGCCTGCTACCAAATGGCCTAACCAGAGAGCCTCCTTGTAAGCCTCAATGGCTACAACATACTCAGCCTTTGTAGTAGATAGGGCCATGTATTTCTGTACCTTGGACATCCAAGAAATAGCACCTCTAGCAAAGGTGAAGACATAGCCAAACGTGTACTTTCTACCATTTACAAGTCCTGCATTATCATAGTTAGTGTATCCCATGACTCTTGTATCCTAACCACCATAACATATGCACATATCTATTGTGCCTTTAAGATGCCTCATGATACCCTTCACGACATCCCAATGTTTCCTGCTAAGTGTAGCTATATAGCATGCCACAACTCCCATTACAAATGCTATGTTAGGATGAGTGACTATCATGGCATACATCAAACTACCCATTGTCGATGCATAAAGAATCTTGGCCATCTCGATCTTCTACTCATTAGACTGCGAACAATTAGCTTGACTAACCTTCACACATGAGAAGGCAAAGAACAATCAATATGCTTAATGTCCTTTATGTAGAATCACTTAAGGACCTTTTGGATATACTCCTATGACAAGTAAAGGAACCCCTTAGAGTGATTGTGCATGATACAAATCCTAAGAATATGTGAGACCTGTCCCATGCCTTTCATCTCAAAGCTCTTATTGAGTTGACTTTTCAAGGAATTCAACTCATCATGAGAACTCCCAGAAATCAACATATCATTCACATAGAGTACCAAAATCATAAGGCTACTATCACATGCTTTCTTAGTGTATAAACATGGATTCATATCACTATGGGTATATTTTTGCGAATGCATGAAAGAATTAAATTTGTGGTACTATTCCCCAAGTGCATGCTTAAGGCCATAAAGGCTCTTTCTCAACTTGCACACTAGGTATTCCCTTCCTTTTTCCTTAAAGCTCTTAGGCTACTATTGTCAAGAATCGCGTGGTGGGGGGAGTTGCTCAAGATGTTGCACAAGGAAAAACTCACTCAAGAGACAAGAAGAGAGATGGAGGCCAAAACGTTTTCTTGCTGATTTCTTCTTCTTCTTCCACACTCTTTACAATGTACACAAAGTATAGATAAGATACAAGATAAAAGGAAAGTGGCCTACTAAGTCAAACAATGCATAACCGACTACACTAGTCGACTGGTGCTATAACTATGCCAGCTGTAAATAGGTGTAACAACCTAAATATAATAAGTAATGAGTCAGTGGCCATGTGAGAGTCATAATGACCACCGATGTGCTAAGTGTAGACGTGTGGACCCATCTAACCAGGTGGTCCATCATCAATGTCTGCATGTGTTGAGCTTGTCATCTCAACACTCCCCCTCAAGCTCAACTGCATCTCTGCAACTCCAAGTAAGCTTTGAAACTTTTGAAGCTTCTCTGTACCCAATGCCTTCATGAAGATGTCAGCTATCTGATCCTGTGTGCTGACATACACCAAGTCAATCTCACCTGCTAGTACCTTCTCTCTCACAAAGTGGTAGTGTACCTCAATATGTTTTGTCCTGGCATGGAACACAGGGTTCCTAGCCAACTGTATACTGCTCATGTTGTCACAATAAATGACAACTGGGCCTTTCACCTGCACATCCAAATCAGCCAATAACTTTTGCAGCCATACTACCTCACATGCTGCAATAGCAGCACCTCTATACTCAGCCTCTGTACTTGACAAAGCAACTGTAGATTGCTTTTTGCTGCTCCAAGCAACTGCTGCACTACCAAGAGAGAACATGTATCCGCTGGTAGATCTTCTAACAGATATACTACCAGCCCAATCTGCATCTGTGTATCCAAACACATGTACATCTGTACCTGTCTCATAGAAAAGTCCATAATGTAATGTGGACTTCACATATCTCAATATGCGTCTCACTGCATCCAAGTGTGGCTTTCTAGGTACTTGCATAAACTGACTCACAAGACCAACAATATAGCTCAAGTCTGGCCTTGTAATGGTCATGTAGATCAAACTCCCCACTATCCTCCTGAACATAGTAGTGTCTTCTATCTCATCCCCAACATCAGCGCTCAACTTTACATTCTGCTCCAACGGGACTGAAAGTGGTTTGCATGCTATCATACCATACTTGGACAACATATCCAAGCCATACTGTCTTTGGGACATCCATATACCATCATCACATCTGATCACCTCAATGCCAAGGAAGTACCTTAGATCACCTAAATCCTTCATCTCAAACTTATTCTTCAAAAAATCCTTGACTTCTGCAATCCCACTATTACTATCACCTGTAATAATCAAGTCATCCACATAGATGACTATGATGACCAGACCTGCATCTCCCTTTCTCACATAAAGTGAGTGATCAGCATCAGAAACATAAAAACCAATATTGACAAGATACTCTCTAATCTTGTCAGACCATGCTCTAGGTGCTTGCTTGAGCCCATAGAGTGCCTTCTTTAACTTGCATACATACGTGGGATGCTCTAAATGTTCATAACCTGCTGGCTGATCCATATACACTTCTTCCTGCAAATCACCATGCAAGAAGGCATTCTTTACATCCATTTGCTGCAACCTCCAACCTTTGGCTGCTGCCAAGGCAATCACACATCTGACAGTTGCCATCCTAGCAACTGGACTGAAGGTTTCATCATAATCTATGCCATATGTTTGGGCATAGCCTTTTGCAACCAGCCTAGCTTTGTACCTGCTAATAGAACCATCTGCATTGTGTTTAATCTTATAAACCCATTTACATCCAATAGCTTTCTTTCCCTTTGGCAATGATACTAGATCCCAAGTCTTATTGGCCTCTAATGCAGCCATCTCCTCATCCATTGCTGCATCCCAATGAGCATGACCAACAGCCTCCTCAAAACATGTGGGCTCAACATCCTCAACTAGTTTCACCATATAAGCATAATGGTGAGCTGCATAACCTTCAAAACCAAATCTTTTAACATGGTATCTCACCCTACTAGACCTGCGTACCACTGGATCACTCAATGGAGTCTTTGCATTAACGCGTGCTCTCTGCACACCTGGAGTCCTCATTGAAGGAATGCCAAGCTCATCATCCAAGCTCTCTGAGCCACTGGAGTCTCCATCAAGAACTGTATCAATGCCTTCTGACACTTTATTCTTTCCTTTGTCTTTACCTATAGTGCTACTAGATGCACCTGAAGATGTAGAGGTAATCCTTAGTCTCCCAGACCAAGGACTACTAGATGATGTCTCTGGTCCACTAAGAGTCCGTGATTCTTGCTTTTCAGCTTGCACATGAGTATCATGATCATCATCAACATTCAATGCATCACCACTAGATGCATACCAACTGCTCATTTCATCAAAGATGACATCCCTGCTCACTCTGAACTTACATGTGACAGGGTTGTAACAACGATACCCTTTCTGCTCTAAAGAGTATCCAATAAAGATACACTTTTCAGCCTTTGGATCCAGTTTCCTCCGCAACTCATCTGGCACATGAACATACGCAATGCAGCCAAACACTTTCAAGTGTGAAACATCAGGTTTCTTACCTGTAAAACGTTCTTCGGGGGTCATACCATGAACTGCAGTTGTGGGAGTTCTGTTCATAATATAAACAGTAGTATGAACAGCCTCAGACCAAAAATGCTTAGGCATATTCTTTTTAGCCATCAAGGCGCGTGCAACTTCTGCAATATGCCTGTTTTTCCTTTCTGCAACCCCATTTTGCTATGGGGTATACCTGCATATGTGAATTGTCTCTTTATCCCATGAGACCTCAGAAAATCACTAAACTCATTTGAGAGGTACTCTCCCCCTCCATCTGACCTCAAGCACTTTACTTTCAAGCCTATTTCTCTTTCAACTGCAGCCTTGAAAGTTCTAAAGTGCTCAAACGCTTCACTCTTTTCCTTCATAAAATATACCCACAGCTTTCTAGAACAATCATCAATAAATGTGACAAAGTATGAATTGCCTCCAAGAGATACATTTTGTGTAGGCCCCCAAATGTCTGTATGCACAATATCAAGGATATTTCTGCTTACATCTCTATCATGTGAAAAAGGTTGTCTTGCCTGCTTACCAAACTGACATGCTTCATATACCTTATGAAATTCTGCAACTTTAAATATAGGCAAACTTGTAACCAACCCTTTGGACTGCATTAATTTCAGCCTTTGTACATTTGCATGTCTTATGCATTTGTGCTAAATTTCAATGTCTGCAACAACACCTTTTCCTTTGGCATACATAGCAGCATTCATAGTAGGAATTCCAGCATCCAGAGTAAACATACGTCTAACTCTACTTCCCTTTGCTACCAACCTGCACTTGTCATTGAAATCTTCTACAAAGCAGCCCTTTGCATTAAATCTGACTTGGAGCCCTTGCTCTACCATTTGACCGACTGACACCAAGTTCTTTGTAATAGATGGCATATGTAATACATCTGAAAGACTCTTTGTCTTGCCATCATGCAAGGACAAGGGAACTTTTCCAATGTGTGAAATTGGGTGGCATGAGTCATCACTCGTCTGCACATAACCTGCATTCTGCAAATTCTGCATCTCTCCAAACCATTCTGCATGGCTGGTCATATGATTGGATGCACCTGAATCAACATACCAAACATCATCATGTGCTCCCTTTCCTGTAACAGCATTCAACATATGCTGCATAACAAATAGACGTTCATTTTTGTCTTCATTCTGTCGTGAAGACGATGCATAGTTTCCTTGCTGCAACTTACCACTACAGATATCATCTTTCTTAGCATAACATTGGGCTGCAATATGACCTGTTTTGCCACAGTAGTGGCACACAATACCAGAGTTGTTAGAACCTCTATTCTGCCATCCACCTCTTCCTCTAAAGCTCCCCCTGCCTCTAAAGTTATCACGATCTCCTGAAACCTGCATATCGCCAAATTGCTGATTCAATCTATTTTGCTGATTGTCACTACCACGTCCTGTACCACGACCTCTTGAAGAGAACCTGCCACGTCCCCTTCCTGAACTGGAGTAGAAAGCTTGGACCTGTTCACCGCTTCTTTCAGATGTCTCACTCTGCATGTTGATCTCTTCAGTGATCATAAGGAAGACCAACTCATCGAAATCTGGAAATGGCTTTCTGACATATACGGAAGTTACAAAAGACTTCCAAGCCTTTTCATTGTTAAGTCCACCCAAGGTAGATGACACCAAATCATCATCATCGGGCATTGCATCAATTGCTACCAAGGCATCTGCAATGCTCCTTACCTTCAATGCATACTCATTGATAGACATCTTCCCTTTCTTCAATGTATTCAACTCTTGCTTGAGTTGAATCTTTCATGCCTTTGTATTTACAGAAAACATACTTTCAAGTATGGTCCAAACTGCATATGCATTCTCTACATTTCTAATGTGTCCCAACATATTATTGTCAATTACTGCAGACAACCAATACATGACCTTCTTGTCTTTTGCATTCCATTCCTTTCATGCCTTTGTCTCTTCTGCAGTTGGTGGATCACTCACCTCCGGCTCCTTTTCTTCACCTGAAACGAGCTCGTAGAGGCCTTTTCCAATAAGAAAGTTCGTGACACGGAACTTCCATGAAGGGTAGTTGTTCTTGTCGAGCTTCTCAATGATGGGGCTTCCACTATTCTCTACCATTATCACAAGAATAATACCAAACAGCAAGCAAATCTTCTGCAACCCTCGACCTGTAGTGCACAGCAATATACCAGACTGCCTTTTTCACTGTCTGCTCAACAATACATGCAATTTGCAACCAGTTTGCAGATAAATCTTGTGTTTACTCACAGGTAAACACCTTTGATCTTACAGATTTGAAATCTGTAACCTGCGCACCCACTTTCGGTCGATACAGCCGAAGTCATAGCGTACCCTGAAACTGCTGTTCGCAACCTTGCGGCTCTAAAATGGGCCCTGAAACGGTCTCAAATGCCCAAAATAATAGCGGGAAAGCCCTAAAGGGCGTAGTTGCAGAATATACAGCGCTCTTCGCGCACACCAAATCTCACTACAATCTGAGATTTTTGCTCTGCCCTGCTTCCGGTGCCTCCACAGGCACTATCCAAGAGAAAGAGTGGAAGGATGGGAGAGCTTCTTACCCATGGCTTGCTTGCTCGAACCTTGCTTCTTCTCCTTTGCTTCAACCTTCGAAATCAGCCTTTCTCAGTGGTGCGGCTCTGATACCATGTCAAGAATCGCGTGGTGGGGGGAGTTGCTCAAGATGCTGCGCCGAACACACACAGAATGCACAAGGAGAAACTCATTCAAGAGACAAGAAGAGAGATGGAGGCTAAAACGTTTTCTTGCTGATTTCTTCTTCTTCTTCCAAACTCTTTACAATGTACACAAAGTATAGATAAGATACAAGATAAAAGGAAAGTGGCCTACTAAGTCAAACAATGCATAACCGACTACACTAGTCGACTGGCGCTATAACTATGCCAGCTGTAAATAGGTGTAACAACCTGAATATAATAAGTAATGAGTCAGTGGCCATGTGAGAGTCATAATGACCACCGACGTGCTAAGTGTAGATGTGTGGACCCATCTAACCAGGCGGTCCATCATCAATGTCCGCATGTGTTGAGCTTGTCATCTCAACAACTAGATATAAATCTCATCATGCAAGTCCCCATGTAAGAAAGTCGTCTTGACATTCATCTAATAGAGGTCTAGAACTAGCTATGTAACCAAAGCTAAGACCAAGTGTAGGGTAGTTAACTTAACTACATGAGAAAAAACCCCATCAAAGTCAACACCATGCTCTTGTTTAGAACCCACAGCAATCAATCTGGCCTTATAAGTTGGCTTGGGGCATCCAAGGTTACTCTTCAACTTGTACATCCACTTGCACAATAATGCATGTTTCCCATTAGGCAAAGGAATCAAATCCCATGTATGGCTTTTCTACAATGAATCATACTCTGACTACATGGTCCTCTCCCAATAGTGACCATCACCTCTACGTATGGCCTCCTCATAAGAAAGGGGCTCACCAAAATCTATCACCATAACATAGTCCATGGAGGGTTCAAACTGATTAGCTTGATGCCTATCTCTGGTAGACCATCTCAAAAAAGGTTGTGGGGCTTGTACATCCTATTCAAAATCATAATCATGGGCCATTGGAACATCAACTATAGTTTGTCTAGTTGACTGTACAATAATAGGTGGCTCCTCCTAAAATATCACTATGCATACCTCAACTACCTGCTCAGGCCGCTTATCCATCTCCTCATGGAAAACAACATCATGGCTATGCAACCTTCCTAGCTTGCGAACCCCATAGGTGATAGCCCATCTCACATGTATCCCAATATCCAAGAAAAATATATTTTGTTGATTTAGGATCCAAATTATTATGTTTGTCCTTGGGAACATGGCAAAAAGCCTTACATCCAAAGATATGCAAATGAGCATATGATAGAGGTTTTCTAGACCATACCTCCTCTATATACAACTTGACAACCAATAGCAATACATGGGGATTTGTTTATCAAATGTACAAGAATAGTAGTTATCTTAGCCCAAAAATGCTACAATAAGCTTATCTAGCTAAGCATACTATAGACTCTCTCTTGAATCATCCTGTTCATGCGCTCTACAATACTATTTTGGGGTGGGGTGTAGGGGCAGTCAACTGATGCTTAATACCTCTCTCATCACAAAACTTCTCATATTCTTTAGAGACACATTCACACCCATTATTTAATCTTAGGCATTTCAACCTATACCTCGATTGGTTCTCAACAAGAGTAAGCCAACGTTGAAAGGTAGCAAATACATCTAATTTCTACTTTATGGGATATGACCAAACCTTATGCGAATAATCATCAATGAAAGTCACAAAATAGCTCATGCCACCTAGGCCATGGGACCACATACATCAGAATGAACAAGATCTAGAGGCTCCCCCATGTAGGTAATGCTAGTTATGAGAATTGTGTGTATGCTTGCCATAAAGACAATGATCACATGAATCAAAACATTCGTAAGTCAAGGGGCAAAAGATACTGCAAATGAGAAAGCATTTTCATTTCTTTTAAGGACATGTGCCCAATGCAACGATGCCATAAAGATACACGTGGTATATTAGCCATAGCCAAAACATGGTCAATAGACCCAGATATAAGCAAGAAATAGAGGTTGCCTATCTTAGCACCTTGAGCAAAGACAAGATTCCCATAGGTAGTCTTCCATGCAAAATCACTAAAAGATACATAATATCCTACATCATCCAATTGTCTAGCAGAGAGTAGGCTTTTGGTCAAAGCAAAACATGGAGTATATCATGAAAAATAGAAGTGCTACTTAAAGAAAATTACAGTCTAATATTACCAATGCCAATAATATCTAATGCCAAGTCATTTCCTTGTCTCACAGAACTTGTCATACTGTGATAGGAAATAAACCAGTCCCTATGTAGGGTAACATAGAAAGAAGCCCCCAAATCAAGCATCCAATACTAAGAAAAAGTAGATGAGGTATATACCAATTGACTAACATCAAGAGAAGGAGCTATTAAGATGTAGTCATCATCAAACTCAGGCTCCAACGCATTTATCTCCTCAATTTTCACGCTAGACTTACTAGGAATAATTTAGCGATTATAAATTATTTCCAACACTTTGTCTTTGCCTTTCTCTTTGCACTTATCATCATGCATCTTATGACATTGTGGCCAAATATGACCTTGCTTCCCACAATAATGACATGTAGAGAGGCCTTATTACCATGAGACTTATTGTGAGACTACCTGTGTACTATGAGATGACTAAGACCTTTGTGCATCTCTACCATGGTGGTCATTACTGCTCTTACCATCGTGTCTTCCCTTAATAGTTAATGCATGATAAGTAGGGATTACATCCACATTCTTTCTATTTATCTCCTTTGTGGAGTAAGGCACTCTCAACATCTTAGAGTTTCAAACTATCTTGAGGTGGCATATTAGCACACATGATAGTATGAAAAGTGTCCCATAACTCAAGAAGTGTCACAAGCAAGAACAAGGGAGGGAGATGATCCTTGAACTTAATGCCTTTGCGAAGTCAACTAGTTGAAATTAGAATGAAACTCATTCAAATGTATAGATACACTAATCCCTTCCTTCATGCAAAGGTCCATGAGTTATTTCAATCAATACATCTATGAAGTAGGACTTTGCTTGTCATAAAGATTGCATATATTCTTCCATAACTACCAAGCATTATCCTCAAGGGCCCCACATTGAAATAAATCTATTTTGACAATGATAACATAAGAGTAGATTTATGTAGCTCATTCAACTCATCCCAAATATCCTGATTAATGCCTTTGAGCTTTATACTCTTGCTTTTCAAAGGCATAAGCTACTTCTTTTGAACTAGTACCTACCATATTTATGTATTCCAATAGGTAAATTTTGTGGCATCAAGTTTTTCAATATTAAAAATAGTACTATCATTCAAAGAACCAGCCATATTGATAGTATACTAATGTAAAATCCAAGAGAATGGGATGTTGTAAATGACTATAAATCAGCCCACAAAACTTAGCCAAAGTAAGGGAAAAATAGGAGGGAATACCAAAGTATAGGACTATCCACCAACTACAAACATTAGACTACCAAATTATAATGTCTTGAAAATAATATTGAAAATTGTAATTACAGTAATGCTAAAATAAAGAAGTGTTAATCTCAGCATGAAAAAAAAGTAGAAAAGTGAAAATCGCAAGTCAAGAGCTGAAAGAGGCGGCCCAGATGGGAATCAAACACAAAGGAAGAAGCAAGAAGTGAGGATGAAGGATTGAGGAAAGGAAGAAGCTTTCCATCATCTCCTCTCTTCTTCTTCTCTCTTCTCTTCTCTTGTCTTGCGCATGGCTATGGAGGATGGAGCTTGAGGGTGGAGGCTTAAGGTTACTTGAGCTCACATCTAGAATTGTGGAGCTACGAGATTTCTTGAGGGAGGAGGCCACTCGTTCGGGCATCAAGGTAAGCTCACTACACCCCCTGAAGATCGAAGGCCCATCGGCTAGGTGACAGATAACCATTTGTGCTCACTTGAAATGCTTGAAAGAATAAGTGGTCTGTGGGTCTTGGCAGTTGAGCGTGAGCTCTCACTACATTTTGGTTCCATTTCTAGGATCGACGGATTTAAGCTTGAGCTCTTGCATGCCTCAAATTGAGCAACGAAGTAAGAGTTTCATCCTTGAATCGGAGCTTGAGATAGGTAGGAGATTTTGGGATTTTAATCTTCACAACAAGTAAGTATTTCACTTTTTTGATAAGCAGACAAGTAGGAGGATTCATTTCAATATTTTTGTTTTGATTTTTGTTGCATTTAGAGTAGGATAGGAGCAAGAAATCGAACCAAAGAAACCTAGGGTTTTTGCTGTAAAATAGGCCAAAACAGGGAAAAATCGAGGAAAAAATGGGCTTGCAATCCATTGATAAGGCGTAAGCATTAATGAGGCAGCACTTAGGCATTAGGACAAGGGTTTAAGACCCAAGGAAGGGGGTTGGAAAGCTCATTTTTAGTTCTGTAGTACATAGAGAGAGAGTGAGACTTTAAGCTTTTGGCAAATCAATCAGCTTTCCCAGGAGTTTTCCACTTGAATCAGGTATGTAGAGACCTTCATGTGTATCTACCCTTGGATTTTGGAGATCCTTGCTTGTGGGCGTGGCCAAAATCATTGCCACACAAATTGATTTTTTGTTGCCCACTGCCAGTGGAATCGGACATGGTCCACAAGGGTCCAATTCCCAAAATCGAACACTTGGACATCCGATTCCTAGAATTCCGATGATCAGACTCAAAAAAATCAAACACTCCCAAATTTAGACGACCATTCTAGGCCAAGCCCCAAAATCGGCCATTTGGCCCAGTCACATTCAGACGCTTCATTCAAACAGTTGGCTGAGCCAATTCGGCCCAACTACCCTTTATCCCACTCATCCTTCATCATTGTGACTACCATATTCGGTTCGTCTGGCCAATCCAAATGATCGTCCGTTCGGCCCACCTTGCCACATGGCATTTGAACCGCCCTACTTCAAATTTAGCCCTTAGATTCGACCACAATATCATTCTACCCTAGGCCACTCAGACACGCCGAATCTGACACTTAGACCCTACAATTTGAACCAACTAGGTCAAATCTAGAATTTGTCATATTTGACATCTTGGACCCTGGCTAACCTAGACCATAGTTGTACAAACCCCCAAGAGCGATATATACAAACAGAACACCTTTCCAATGCAATAAACAAGAGAGCCAACAAATTGTAGACCTAGAAGCAACACTAGCTAACCTACTAGTTGTCCACCCCACTAAGAGTGCCAAACTGAACCATATATTAAGAATCGCGTGGTGGGGGGACTTGCTTGAGCTGCTGTGCCAAACACACACTATACACACAAGAGGAAGCTCACTCAAGAACACAAGAAGAGAGATGGAGGCCAAAACGTTTTCTTGCTGATTTTTTCTTCTTCTTCCACACACTATACAATGTACACAAAGTATAGATAAGATACAACATAAAGGAAAGTGGCCTACTAAGTCAAACAGTGCATAACCGACTACACTAATCGACTGGCACTATGTCTTTGCCAGCTGTAGGTAGTTGTAACAAACTAAATATAATAAGTGATGAGTCAGTGGGCATGTGAGTATTATAATGACCACCAACGTGCTAAGTGTAGACGTGCAGACCCATCTAGCCAGGCAATCTATCATCAATGTCCGCATGTGTTGAGCTTGCCATCTCAACACTCCCCCTCAAGCTCAACTCTATCTCTGCAACTCCAAGTAAGCTTCGGAACTTTTGAAGCTTCTCTGCACCCAATGCCTTTGTAAAAATGTCAGCTATCTAATCATGTGTGCTGACATATACCAAGTCAATCTCTCCTGCAAGTACCTTCTCTCTCACAAAGTGGTAGTGCATCTCAATGTGTTTTGTCCTAGCATGGAACACTGGATTTCTAGCTAGCTGTATGTTACTCATGTTGTCACAATGAATGACAATTGGACCATCTCCTTGTACATCCAAATCACCTAATAACTTTTGTAGCCATACTACCTCACATGCTGCCATAGCAGCACCTCTATACTCAGCCTTCGTACTCGATAAAGCAACTGTAGGTTGCTTTTTGCTGCTCCATGTAACTGCCGCAATACCAAGGGAAAACATGAATCCACTTGTAGATCTTCTATCTGACATGCTACCAGCCCAATCTGCATCTATGTATCCAAAAACCTGTACGTCCTTACCTACCTCATAAAAAAGTCCATAATATAAAGTGGACTTCACATACCTCAATATATGTCTAACTGCATCCAAATGTGGCTTTCTAGGCATCTGCATAAACTGACTAACAAGGCCAACATCATAGCTCAAGTCTGGCCTTGTGATAGTCATGTAAATCAAACTCCCTACTATCCTCCTGAACATAGTAGGGTCTTCTATCTCATCCCCAACATCAGCACTCAACTTCACATTTTGCTCCAGTGGTACTGAAAGAGGCTTACATGTTGTCATACCATACTTGGATAACATATCCAAGCCATACTGCCTTTGGGACAGCCATATACCATCATCACATCTGATCACCTCAATACCAAGAAAGTATCTTAGCTCACCCAAATCTTTCATCTCAAACTTCTTCTTTAAGAAGTCCTTAACTTCAGCAATCCCATTGTCACTGTCACCTGTAATAATCAAGTCATCCACATAAATGACTATGATGACCAAACCTGGATCTCCCTTTTTCGCATAAAGTGAGTGATCAGCATTAGAAATACAAAATCCAATATTGACAAGATACTCTTCAATCTTGTCAGACCATGCTCTACGTGCTTGCTTGAGCTCGTAGAGCGCCTTCTTTAACCTGCACACATATGTAGGATACTCTAAATCCTCATAACCTGCTGGTTGCTCCATATACACTTCTTCTTGTAATTCACCATGCAAGAAGGCATGCTTCACATCCATTTGCTGCAAAATCCAATCTTTGGCTGCTTCCAAGGCAATCACACACCTAACAGTTGCTATCCTAGCAACTGGACTAAATGTCTCTTCATAATCTATGCCATATGTTTGAGCATAGCCTTTTGCAACTAGTCTAGCCTTATACCTGCTAATGGAGCCATCTGCATTATGCTTGACTTTGTAAAACCACTTACAACCAATAGCTTTCTTACCCTTAGGCAAGGGTACCAAATCCCAAGTCTTGTTGGCTTCTAATGCAGCCATCTCCTCATCCATTGCTGCATCCCAATGAGTATGACCAACAGCATCCTCAAAACAAGTGGGCTCAACATCCTCAACTAGTTTCACCATATAAGCATAATGGTGAGTTGCATAACCTTCAAAACCAAATCTTTTAACATGGTATCTGACCCTGCTAGATCTGCGTACCACCGGATCACTCAATGGAGCCTTTACATTACTATGAGCTCTCTATACACCTGGCGTCCTGATTGAAGGAATGCCAAGCTCATCATCCAAACTCTTCGAACCACTATAATCTCCATCAAATACCAAATGACTGGTAGATGCATCATTACCATCCAGCACTTTCTTCTTTCCTTTTTCCTTCCGTGCAACACTTATAGATCCACCTAAAGATGTGGGGCTATTCCTTAGTCTCCTAGACCAAGGGCTCACTGTAGGTGTAGTACCAGATGATGTTTCTGGTCCACTAAGACTCTGTGATTCTTGTTTATCTTTCTGCACATAGCTATCTTGATCATTACCATCATCCAAAACATCACCAGCATGTGTATACCAACTTCCCATCTCATCAAAGATAACATCCCTTCTCACTCTGAACTCACCTATGATAGGGTTATAACAATGATACCCTTTTTGCTCTAAAGAGTATCCAATAAAAACACATTTTTCTGCCTTTGGATCAAGCTGCTTCCATAGCTCATCTAGCACATGAACGTATGCAACACAGCCAAATACCTTCAAGTGCAATACATTAGGCTTCTTGCCAGTAAAGCATTCTTCAGGAGTCATCCCATGAACTGCAGTTGTGGGAGTTTTGTTCATAATGTAAATAGCAGTATGGACAGCCTCAAACCAAAAATGTTTGGGCATATTCTTTTCAGCCATTAATGCCCGTGCAACTTCTGTAATATGCATGTTTTTTCTTTTTGCAACACCATTTTGCTGTGGGGTATACCTACAAGTAAATTGCCTCTTTATCCCATGAGTCCTCAAGAAGCCACTAAACTCATTAGAAAGATACTCTCCCCCTCCATCTGATCTGAAGCACTTTACTTTTAAGCCTATTTCTATTTCAACAACTACCTTAAAAGATTTGAAGTGCTCAAACACATCACTTTTTTCCTTCATGAAGTATACCCATAACTTCCTTGGACAGTCATCAATAAATGTGACAAAGTATTTGCTGCCACCAAGAGATACATTGTGTGTAGTCCCCAAACATCTGTATGCACTACATCAAGTATCTTTCCACTCATTTCTCTATCATGCGAGAAGGGTTGTCTTGCTTGCTTACCAAACTGGCATGCTTCACAGACTTTATGCAATTCTGCAACTCTAAAAGAAGGCAACCCTGTAACCAATCCTGTGGACTGCATTAATTTTAGCCTTTGCACATTTGCATGTCCAATACGTTTATGCCATATTTCAATATCTGCAACTACTCCTTTTCCTTTAGCATACATAGCACCATCCATTGCAGGAATTCCAACATCTAAAGTGAACATTCGGCCAACTCTACTTCCTTTTGTGACCAACTTGCACTTATCATTAAAGTCTTCTACAAAACAACCTTTTGCATTGAATCGAACATGCAACCCCTACTCTACCATTTGGCCAACAGATACTAGATTCTTTGTAATTGATGGCTCATGTAATACATTTGTTAGACTCTTTGTCTGGCCATCATACAAGGACAAGAGAACCTTTCCAATGTGTGAAATTGGGTGGCATGAATCATCACCCGTCTGCACATAACCTGGGTCTTGTAAGTCATGCATCTCTCCAAACCATTCAACATGACTGGTCATATGATTAGATGCACCTGAATCGACATACCATACATCATCATGTGTCCCCTTTCCTATAACTACATTCATCATATGCTGCATAACAAACAGATGCTCATTTTTATCTTCATTCTGTCGTGGAGACGATGCATAGTTTCCTTGCTGCAATTTACCATTGCGAATATCATTCTTCTTTGCATAGCAATGGGCTGCAATATGGCTTGTTTTGCCACAATAATGGCAAACAATAGCAGAATTTCCAGAACCTCTATTCTGCCATCCACCTCTTCCTCTAGAGCTCCCCCTGCCTCTAAAGTTTCCTCTGCCTCGAGAAACTTGCATTTCACCAAATTATTGATTTAACTTGTTTTGCTGGTTATCGCCAACACGTCCCATACCATGGCCTCTCGAAGAGGATCTACCACGTCCCCTTCCTGAACTCGAGTAAAATGCTTGGACCTGTTCACCATTTTTTTCAGACGAATCACCCTGCATATTGATCTCTTCAGTAATCATGAGAGAGATCAGCTCATCAAAATCTGAAAATGGCTTCTGTACATATACTGAAGTAACAAATGATTTCCATGCCTTCTCATTGTTAATGCCACTCTGAGTGGAAGAAACCAAATCATCATCATCCGGCATTGCATCAATTGTTGCTAAAGCATCTGCAATGCTCCTCACCTTCAACACATACTCATTGACAGACATTTTCCCTTTCTTCAAGGCATTCTACTCTTGCTTGAGTTGAATCTTTCGTGCCTTTGTATTTACTGAAAACATGCTCTCAAAAATTTTCCAAGCTGCATGTGAAGTTTCTGCATTCCTGATATGTCCCAGTATAGTATTATCAATTATTGCAGATAGCCAATACATCACATTTTTGTCTTTCGCATTCCACTCTTTCCATGCTTTTAACTCATCTATAGTTGAAGGGATACCCAACTCTGGCTCCTTTTCTTCACATGAGACAAACTCATAAAGGCCCTTTCCAATGAGAAAGTTCGTCACACGGAACTTCCGTGAAGGGTAGTTGTTCTTGTCGAGCTTCTCAATAATGGGATTTCCACTGTTCTCTGCCATTATCACAAACAAGGATATAACACATCAAGCTAGTCTTCTACAATCTTCCATAACACGTGCACATAATACACCAAAAGCAACATTTTTCATTGATTGCTTAATAGTACATGTAATCTGCAACCTGTTTGCAGATAAACCTTATGTTTGCTTCCTGCAAACACCTCAAAAATTACAGATTCGCAATCTGTAACCTGCGCACCCACTTTCAGTTAATACAGCCGAAATCACAGTGTACCTGAAACTGTTGTCCGCAACCTTGCGGCTCTGAAACAGGGCGTGAAATGGCCTTAGACACCCAAAATAACTACAGGAAAATCCCTAAATAACTCATCTGCAGAATATGTAGTGGTCTGCTCGCACACCAAATCTCACAGTAATCTGAGATTTTTGCTTGACCCTGCTTTCGGTGCCTCCACAGGCACTATCCAAGAGAGAGAGTGGAAGAATGGGAGAGCTTCTTACCCGTTTGCTTGCTTGCTCGAACCTTGGTTCTTCTCCTTCACTTCAGCCTTCAAAATCAGCCTCTCTCACTAACGCGGCTCTGATACCATGTCAAGAATTGCGTGGTGGGGGGACTTGCTTGAGCTGCTGCGCCAAACACACACTATATACACAAGAGGAAGCTCACTCAAAAACACAAGAAGAGAGATGGAGACCAAAACGTTTTCTTGCTAATTTTTTCTTCTTCTTCCACACACTATACAATGTACATAAAATATAGATAAGATACAACATAAAGAAAAGCGGCCTACTAAGTCAAACAGCGCATAACCGACTACACTAATCGATTGGCGCTATGTCTTCGCTAGTTGTAGGTAGGTGTAACAAACTAAATATAATAAGTGATAAGTCAGTGGCCATGTGAGTATCATAATGACCACCAATGTGCTAAGTGTAGACGTGAGGATCCATCTAGCCAGACGATCCATCATCAATGTCCGCACATGTTGAGCTTGCCATCTCAACATCAAAGACCCTCAATTAGACCTTGACTAAGCGAAAGGATGTAGCACAGACCCTAGAGACTAGTGAGAGTGGCTAGTGAGACCGAGCTTAAAGCCCTATGGGGCCAAGAACGTAGACGGGAGTGCTGAAGCTACATTCACCATTCTGCATTACAACCCACATTGTTTTTCGACATTTGAAGTGGATCTAAAGCAAAGCTAAAAGCTTGATTTTACATAGTGCATGGAAAATAGCACACACACACACACACACACACACACACACACACACAGACAAAGTGATGGTTAATTGAGGGCTGTTTGTAAATAACCAGGAATTCACTCAGACTTAAGGAACTGAATGAACCCACTAGTAGGAGAAGAACTCTAAAACTTAGATGGGTGACCGAGAACCCCAAGTGGTAGGACCAAGAGGAAGACACAAAGTAGGAGCTAGATGAATCAAAGGTTTGATATCATTGCAAGAGTGAATCTACCCAATTTAGTTAACCTCATCGACACCATGGTGGAAGAAAGTCCATGGACATGGCAGAGACTAGCATCAACCGCGCGCAATGAAGAGCTCGATCTAGGGTATTTTCCAAATGAAATCCAAAAGATGGTGAGCAAGTACGACTTGCAAACCCGAATGGACCACCACGGTAGGCCATCCGAGGATATCATAGTGGATCTCAAAGAGGAGAGGAGACTAGTGGGAGAAGATTTGCAAGGCATAGTGGCCTACAATCAAAAATAGCAAACTAGAAGCTTACAATAGAACATAGAAATGTGGGAGACTTAGCAAACAGAAATCGATCAAGACCTGACGTGGAGAGAGAGAGAGAGAAGAGCTAGAAGGAAGCCTTATGGTGCTAAGTGAGATTATTATGAAGCGACTATTAGACAACACATCCACACAGAGTAGAGCACAACAGCGCTTATGACCTTGTTGCTCACAAGACTAGGAGTCAACCAAGGCTTGAAGAGCCAATAGAAAATCCCTCTTGTTGCTAGGCAGTTAGATAAGTACCAGTCAAAGATCCGTATAGCTTCGTAGAACAGTTCGAGCAAGTCTATGAGGCCAACGGCCTTATCGATCTCACCCAATGCTCACAGCCTTTGGCCTATGCTTAGTTGATAAGGAAGGACTTGATACACTAACTTAGATGCCGCAAAATGTAACTTCAACCATCTCAAGAACTTCTTCATTAAGAGATTCTCGAAGGCTGGGTACTCAGACAACCTAATCATACGGCTCATGAACATGAAGTAGAGAGAAAAGAAAGATATCAAGGATTATGTGGCCCATGTGAGAAGTCTCTTTATGATAATCGCCACAAATGAACGACGCACAAAAAGAGTGGTGTCCACGATCTTCATCAATGGAATACTAAGTGAGGAACTCTACAAGGCTTTGGCAAGCAACTCAAATTTGCAGCAAGATGCGCTAACTAGGGTCTTTGAAGAGGCCATTCATGTGAATGACCAACTCAAGGAGAGCAGCTCTAGGAGCTCAACCAAGATGTGAGGCTAGCTCTAGAACCTCAAAAAAGGGCAACCACATCCAGTGAACGGTTGGTCCCAAATAGCGAGGGTAAGGGAAAGAGTACTGACTAGAACTAGGAGCTAGCGGAGATGAAGATGGAGATTGCAAGGCTACAAGAAATGGTGAGAAGACCAATGCAATTGAGGTAAGTTCAGTCACAATGACATGCATTGAAGACTCCCATACTCGCAACCTTACAACCAGCCTTACCTAGGGAAAAGACCACCAAATTTCTTCGAGAGGGGTACCCCATTGGCTCTCCCAGCACCTAATGATGCTAAACCAGTCATTGCTAGGATATAGATAAATCCCACAAACATACCTAGGCCACCTGGACCTTTCATAACCCATCCATCAAAGCGACGCTCCAGACCACTATGTGGAGGAGCCGAATGATGACGAGTGCTATGTGAACCCTTATGTCTCATATGACAAAGAGGGAAATCCAATCCTCATGGATTATCGACCAGTACTGGTGATGGTGCTAGGTAGAGATAGAGGCAAAGGCTTAAGGGGACAGACCCAATAACCAATTTCTTGTTGGATTTGTAGTCACCCAAAACACATCTCCTCACACTGCCTCAAATGGGAGCAAGCTAATCGAGAAAACGCTAATCTGAGGTGCCCAGAGTGTGGAATCACTCACTTGTTTGCCAAATGCCTTAAACAAAAGCCACCCTCTAGTGTGGCAAATGAGCCATTAGTACCATTTGGGGTTGTTTGGAGTTGAGATATTTGATAGAGATGACACACCTAACCCATTACACATGATGACTTGGGCATAGACGAAGTAGGCTGGCATATCACTGCTTGGACTTAGAAATCTAGACACAGCCTTGATAGAGAAAAAGAGACGTAGGCAAAGGAAGAAGAGGACGGAGACCAAGGTCATGCTTAAAATGGAGAGTGCTACGACATTGCCCATAGGAAATAAAGTCACCGATGCAAGGGCAGAGACATCTGATCCAACGACTATTGAGAAGGAGAGTGCTAGAGTGGGGGAGTACCCCAACCCAAAAACGCCAGCTTGAATCCATAGCGAAGGTCAAGGAGTGGGTGAAAGAGGCCCAAGAGCACCTTAAGGACGTTGAGGCCATCTTGGAGGACGAGATCGATGATCTCTCAAGCATAAGCACACCAGCTTCATCTCCACGACTAAAGTCGAAAGACACTTCTGCACCACGAGCAGTGCCATTTAGATGGAGTTTAAACACTACAGGCCAGCAAACCAGTCAAGGCTGTTGGCCAAGGGACATAGGACTAGAAGAAGAGAAAGCAACTAGCAATCTTCTTACAATGCTAGTGACCACCCTAGTGACTCTAAGCTTAGGAGATTTGATTAGGCAGTATTTGATGCTATGGTAAGAATTGAAGCAAAGGGTTGAAGGACCAATGGAGCAAGGGGCAACTGACCTACATGATCATGATGCGGTAACTTAAATACCCAGCATGACGCTACACTCAATGTCCAAGTCCTTGCATGTTAATACTTTTTGGGAGGTCATAGAAATGCATGCAGTCCTGCCGGTCCTAGCATTAGGAGATGCTATAGAAAAGGGATCATGGACATGGGGCCAAGAGTTAGTGTGCTTAGCCATGCAATACTCTAGGCTTGGGGTAATCCACCTATCAAGAATGCTAGGTTTAATGTTACGTTGGCCAATGGAATGAAAGTTTGGCCATTCAGAGTGTTGAAGAACTAGCCATTGAAGATCACAAGTGCCCAGTTTTCTGTGAGCTTCATTGTCATGAAGGGAGTGGATTACGACATCCTGTTAGGCCAACCCTTGATGCGCAATGCACAAGTCATAGAAGATTGAGGTAACTGTTTAATCTTCTTAGGTAACCAAACAAAAGTGGTAAGGGTAGAGATGGATACTTGGAAGACTATGCAATCGATTTAGATGCCATCTCAACCATGCTGAAGGGTGATATGCAAGCTAGAAAATCGTATGGGCCTCTCACCAAGTAAACCCCTTGTCCTGAGGATGAGCAAGATTGGATGCATGGGCTAGCCACAATCGATCTTTCATTCTCGGATAATGAGGAGTACGAGAAAGTCGCTAAGGTAATTGATAAGCCTAGTGACACGCCCCTAGTACCAATCTACATGATGGCAAGGAGCTTGCATAGACAACCCAACCTTGTCAAGGTACGAGTGGCCGCCATCATAGAAATTGAAAGATGAGGAATTTGTGGCACCTGCCTACCTATGCATATCATTGACTGCCTAGAAGACACATGTCTTTGACGCACTCATTGACAAGGGAGCTAACTATAACATCCTTACCTATGATCATTGGACCCTCATTGGCCAGATCCCGATTGCAGCCTACCAACACTAAACTTAATACATTTGGAGGACAGTCCTACTCACTGCTAGGAAAGTGCAAAATAGCAGTCTCTATTGAGACTACAAACCTACCTATGATCTTCTATGTGATGCATAACACTAAGACCGTTGGTAAGGAATTGCTGGCGGGACGCGCATTCAAGAAACAAGCACATTGCAATGTCGACTATGACTCATAGTGCATTCATCTTGCCATTGGAAATGTTCGGATAGTAACAGCTTTCACCAAGGGCAGCACAGATCATCAAAGCTTGCAGTGCCATCGATGGAGGAACCTAATGCAACGTCTAAGGAGGGGGTTTGTAACTTGACACATCCTGTGAAGACAACTTGGTTGCAGCCTAAAGGAGACACATCCAAGACCATTGAGCAAGAGCTTAAAAGGGTGCCCAAACAACAACTACAGCCACCTAGAAGCCAGCCCTCACAAACCTTGACCACATAATATCATGTCCTAGGCCTAGAAGGCAAAGCTGGCACTACCGAAGTAGATGAACAATCAAGCCACGATGGGTACCCAAAGACCTATTGCTCGTTCAAGGCTACTACGAAGGCAACAACTAGATTTGGTTGCCCAAATCTAGGAACAATACACGTGCTCCTCAATCCAAGCCCTCCAATCCATCTCCACAAAGTGGTGAGCCAACTAGGGATGAGAAATCCATTGCCTCAAAAAGCACCAAATCCATAGAACCTTATAGAGTCTATCAACCAAAGCCGCAACCAATCAGCCTTAGGCCAACTTAACCGAACACTTCCATTGTCCCAACAACTTCTCCACAAACTGAGAGCGGTACATCAACTGAGCCGCCGCAGGACCAATCTATTGCACAAGTGACTGACAGACTCCCCATTGAACAACCTAGAAGACAGGCAGTTGAGCTATCCTGCAAACCTCAAACCCTCCTATAAGTGTAAATCTATCCTTACGATGGCTGCAAATACGGGGGATGATTCAGTCACCTCCATCAGATTCTTGGACATCCCTTTCACCACACTAGCGAGGAACTATGAACGAGTGGACTTAGGCCTCCTTCTCCTTGATAAGACATCACCAATGGAAGTGCACTCCTTGCCATGCACTTGGGAGGGAGAACTGTGAGTTTGTGTTTGTCAAGATTCCCGAGGTAGCCAAGGAACTTATTGACAATGAGATCTCTCAAGAGCAAGCTTGCACACAATGTCTGATCCCATCATATCGCAAGAGCAAAGTCACTGCAACAATATGCTAAGAGCTAAAAAAGCTGACAAAGCTAGCCGACTCTAACTCCTCTTTCTTGAGGAAATGGTATGCTCTCCGACTTCAATGGGAGCAAGAGGGCTACCAAATCATGACCAACGCTAAGCAACGACGTGCCATCAAAACCTCGGAGTATGACCCCACTTATGTAGCTCCAATCTCCTATAACGTGTTACCACCATTCCTAACCAACCCCTCCTAACCCACCTGTATTTAGATCACATTCTGATTGACGAGGAGTTACACATTGCCAATGGAATAGACTCTGATGACTTCCTCATGGATGTTCTCACCTACATCACTCAAGTAGATATTTGTCCTTTCAACATGGACTGCTATGCTAATCTAGAATACAATCCAAACTTCTATAATTGGCTCATGTGAAAGTAAAACACAACAAGCATGTGTTGAATGCCCTTGACCTCTCAAACCTTAATCCTAGGAAGGATTCTTCTCAATTCCAAAGGGGAGGGGGTAAGGTGAATCAAGCATGTAAACAAACATGTAAATATGTAAGGTGAATGAAACATGCAAGGAAAAAAACATGCAAGGATGAAAATCAACTTGTGATTAAGGAAAAGCATCATAAAATTTTGGAAATGGATAGAAATTCTTAAAGGAGAAAGTTTCTTTCTATACTTAAGCATGTCAATTTCCCATAAGCACATAATCTTTCCACAAGAAATTGTTTTAAGATAACTAATCATGAGCATGGCTTCACGACATGCATCTACAATGTCAGGACATGAGAAAACTAAACAAGCTGTTGTTCTTAGAGGAGGAGCAAGTGAAGTATGGCTTCTCAGTGGAAACAAGGTCCTATAGCCAATTCAAATTCGAGCACATCCTGAATTTGAAAGACATTGTAATGGAAGAGCTAGCCATCAAGCAACTCTTGAAGCAATGTAAGCCGTAGAAGTACGTGGAGAAGGTGGGCCAAGCCATCGACTATGAGAAGTGCATGAAATTACTTCAGACTTTCAATAAGAACCACTGCACCGCCAACATGCAAAAAGGAGAGGAAACCCAACAGGTACAAATTGAATTGCCACCCGAGTTGATGGATAAGGCATTGAACCTAGCCAACAAGGTGGAAAGATGAATGAAGAGAGATGTGTATACCATGCTAGGAATGGACAAAGTGATAGTCCACATTAACCATGGTATCAGCTTGGGTGATATTCCTGATCTAGAAATCCAGTTGCAGGCCAAAATGGTGTATGCATTGTTCTCTAGCCAAAGGAACAACTTGATAATGAGCCGGATCAATGTGCCTATGTTGGAGAGTATTGTCACTAGATCTCTACATGAAGTAAATCTGAATGGGTTCGTGCTATGGAAGACCATTGTGTCTTCAGTAAAGGCATTGGCGACAGGAGGAACACCTACAAGAGGAGAGTCCCTTGCTTCTAAGGCAACAAGAAAGGTATCATCCTCAAAGGCCTTGACCATTGGGTTTGGTGGGGTCTTAACTACTATTGTCAGGGAAGTCTTGGGGAAAGGACAGGGAGGAGTTTATGAAACATCTAATAGGTCTCCTCCCTACTAGGAACGAGAACAATCTAGTGAAAGAATGGTGAGTGATGAGGAAGGAGAGCAGCAAGCACCATCTACTTAGGAAGCGGCCAAGAAATTGAAGAAAAAGACTCCACATAAGAAGGCTGAAGACAAGAGCAAGATGAAAGAAAAAGCAAATCCAACAAAAGCCCAAAGGGAGTCCAAAAGTGCCAAAGAAAGAATAAATAGATCTAATTTTTATGTATCAAGCGTTTTAAATAAAGATTCTTATAAAAATTTTAACCCTAGGCGTGTCCTACCCTTGGTGTGCCTTGAGTTTATGTGGGGGAATAGGAAGTGGGGCTAGGGGGTTAGGGATGGAGCCATTTGAGTAAGGACATTGGGCATACCTAACTTAAGGACCCCTAGGTTTCTACCTCAATTCACCTATGGTTAGACTTATCTCCCTTGAATCACTTGCACAAATGTTTCCATTCTTTTCCACTCTCACAGCTACGACAACAATACAAGCACGTAGAGTGTGGAGCTAATCCATGTGGGTGGTGAAGGTGGGAGTAGTAACCATGGCACAAAGAAAGAGAGAATGAAGGAGAGAACATGTATAGAGAAGTAGAGAATGAAAGTGAAAATGAGTTTGGAGAGAAGGAAGGAAGAAGATGACATTGCGCTAGCAATGCATATGTTAATAGAACAATAGTGTAGACAGGACGAGAACTGGGTGCCATGAGCCCACCACGAGATGAAGGCCCAAGCTCAAGTGCCCAAGTTCCAGAGATCACGCCGCCTCTGGTGAAAGAAGGCAAGGGCAAGGGCCTAATGGATCCCATCCCTACACTCCTAGTGCCCACCACCACCCCTACAACCACAACCACCCAAGGCTCCATGCCTAAAATCGATGCTAGTAACGTCTTGGACTGAGTGCAATTCTTGGTGAATAAGGAAATGGCCCAAGGGGTAGGTGAAGGAACTCCCGAGGCAGGAACTAAGAGACCGGTAGTAACAACAGATGCCAGGTTGAGATAGGACCCTGAGAGGTATAGGAGGGTGGAGACCTCCATTCCCACAAAAATGATGCCACCTGCAAACTATGATGAGTATGTCCAAGAGCTTCTCTCACAGTAAAAGAAAGTAAAGGAGGGTAAGAAGGTAGCAACAGCGAACTGAGTTGGAAGCCCAAAAGGAGTCTATGGTGGCATTCCAATTAGAGAAGACCTGCCAAATAGCTATGTGCCAAAAAGAATACATGAGCTGAAGGTAAAGCTCGGAGCTAAGGAGGACAAAGAAGGAAAGTGGAAGCAAGGTTGGCTAAGGAGAAATAGAACCTCATGAGGAGGCAGCAACGTATCGATGAGCTAGCAAAGTTGTATGAAGAGTTGCAAGAAGAAATGATAAATGTCCAAGATGCCACATAGAGATGCTAGAAGTAGCACAAGATAAAAGGCACACAAGTATCAAAAGAAGATAGAAAATTTGAAGAGAGAGATTGAAGATCAAGAGCAAAGACTGATGGCCTTGGATCAAAGGTAAGGGGAGAGTCTTGAAGAAATGAAAAGAAGGGCAGAGGATTGGGCTAATCATAATCAAAGAAGAGTCAAGGATTTGGCACGCTGTCTGGCCCATGCAGAAGGAAATAAAGTGTTAGCAAACAGTAAGGCAAAGGCCTCTCAAGTGAGCCTAGAGACCCAACAACGTGCCTTCCTTAACACAATCCTAGATATCACTCAAATAGAAGAAGGGGAGGCCATAGAACCATTGACTAGGAAGATGGGTATTGCTCGCAGGGCTCTGAGAGCAGGATTGCACGTGCCAGCGCAACCAGTGGGTGTCAGCCTCAACCTTGAAGAATAGAGGAGTCATCTACTAGGGGTAGGCTTAACCCCACAAGAAGTGGATGCCCTAGGGTTTGTTGAGGAAGTACAACAAGAGAAAAGAAAAGACGAAGAGGTAGGAACAAGTTTTGAGATGGGACCTCAAGAGGAAGAACTCGTCCCATTACCCCCTTCCCCTCAACTAGCAAGTGGACACCTCTGTAGAAAGGAAAGCTGCATCAACTAAGGAGTATGATAAGAGCAAGGTGATGATATCAAGGGATGGAGAGAGATGGTAGAGGTAGTCGAGTTGCTGTAGGTAAATGACGTGAAGAGAATGGCAACATAATTCAGATGGGGTAGGAGATCTCTACAATGTCGAGTGTGATCCAACACGAACAATCTTCACAATCCCTGACTCATGTCTTCTACTCTCTCTGTCTCACTAACTCCTCCTCTTCCTTCCTCTCACTCTATCTCACCCTCTCTTTTTCTCTCTCTCTCTCTCTCTCTCTCTCTCTCTCTCTCTCGCTCTCTCTCTCGCTCTCTCTCTCTCTCTCTCTCTCTCTCTCTCTCTCTCTCTCTCTCTCTCTCTCTCTCTCTCTCTCTCTCTCTCTCTCTCTCTCTCTCTCTCTCAAACTAGCAATGAATGATACTGACCCCCTTATACACCTCACTCAAGGGTTTATATAGCCCCTATAGCTTGCATTATTTCTCAGCATGCTTTGCTCAATTGCATAAAAGCTTTTTTGCTACCAGGATAAATGAAGATGATCATGTTGCAATCTTTTCTATCAAAGGTAATCATGATGTCAACTCTGATCAAAACAGCCAAGTGATGGACTATTGGCATACTTTGAGGATGAGCGTGATGATGACGAATGATGATGATAGAGATGATGAAGAGATTCATGTGAAGAAGTAGCGAACCCTTTTTTTCATTGCATTTTAAAACATTAAAACGTTACATCTTTTCATACCCTTATGCCAATGCAAGCAAGAAAATCAAATAGCTCAAGAGGTGTAGTAGACTCACCTACTTACCATCATACTATAATATGGATGTCATCAAAGGTTGAATGGTGACATGATGCTTCTTCCTATTTTGGAAGCCCTTAAGAGATTCGAGACTTGATAGAGAGGCAGGACTAGGGCAAGAAATCCATTAGAACATGAGATTAGGTCATATGGTCAAATCCTCATTTTGACATAACTAAACTAGATATTGATTTAAGTCCATTAAAATATGAGTTTGGCCATATGGTCAAATCATATTCTTGTCATAATAAAAGCACATATAGAATTCTAAATATTTAGAACCTAAGGTTTGGTCATAGGGTCAAATGCTCTTCTTGCCACATCAAAATTCCAACCAATTTGAATCCCTTACAACATGACATTTGGCTAAATGGTCAAATCCTAAAAAACCTTATCAAATCAAAATCTGTACTTCCTTGATCCACTTCCTTCACTCCTTCATGTCCATCCAATCCAAAATGGCTCCACTGATGAGAGGAAAGTTAGATAAGAATAATAATAAAAATAAAGAGGTATAGAGAATCTCTCTCTCTCTCTCTCTCTCTCTCTCTCTCTCTCTCTCTCAGCTATGGAAGACAAAGGGGAAGAATTTTTAAAATAGCAAGAAGAGAAAATAGGCTTTGCTCTCCAAGCCCTTCACTCAACCTCTCACTATCTCTCTCCTCTCCTCACTTTCAAGCAATAGTGCATGTGCATACACAAGAAGCAAGAGTAGAAAATAGGCTTTGCTCTCCAAGTCCCTCACTCAACCTCTCACTCTCAATGGCTCTCTCCTCTCCTCACTTTCAAACAATAGTGCATGAGGATAGACAAGAAGCAAGAAGAGTGCAAGCTCTCAAGGTTTTACACACAAGAATCAACTCTCTATTTGATTTTAATGTTCCCACTTAAATTGGGTATCCTCTACCCTTTTCCACTTATGCTATAATCATTCGTTTTCTTTTTATTAGTGCACTTTGAAGTTTGTGGATATAGGTTAGAAAAAAATGAATAGAGATTGCTTGCAAGCTTCTCATCCTTTATGCATATTCTAAATGTAACTCACAAGTAATATCACACATGATGGATCCTAGCCCTCACTAATGTTTTGCAAACATATAATGTTCTCTCATCTGTAAGTAGTAGATAGGGTTAATTTACAAGTTCACTTTACAAGTGAGCAGTGCCTAAATTGATACAATGAAATCTGGAAAATAAATCTATTTCCAAAAATAATTTTCCACACTTTGAATTTGTCATTCATTTCCTCTTGAGGTTAACACCCCCCCCCCCCCCCCCCCCGACAAGTGTGCCCTTGGCACTCATCCTTGAAGGTAGCATGTTGTAGTATGCCCAATGGTTGACGTTACTAAGGAAGGTGGAGAATTGTTCTAGGTACTCTTGTAGGTGGTGGTTAAAATTATGGCTAGTAGCAAGGCTTGCAAAGGACTGTGTCGTTGATGGTGGTACACTTGTTAACTAATGGTCTTTCCTTGTTGGATGAAGCTTGAAGGGTCAGGGAGGATGAATTGAGGGATGAAAAAGGTGGAAGGTTTATTGTAGTAGAGTTGATGACTCAGGATTCTTCAACTGACTTCTAGACCTATGATTAAAACCTCATGAATATTCACTTCCTATGGGAATTCTAGTATTTTTTCCTCATGCATGACATCTTTTTTGTGGGATTGAGAGATGGTCAAACTCCATGCTTCTATATATAGGTTATGGTGGAAATAATATGTGAGTATGCATGGTTACATAGGCATGTCAAAAGACAGCACGTGAGATTCTCCTTGGTGGGAGTAGCCAATAAAGCAAGGAAACTCCATTGGTTGAGCAAAGGAAAAATTTTTGGAGCTAAGAAAAAGTATCCATGAAGGAGATCATGGGGAGACGAAAGAAGTTGGGTGGATGAATTTTTATCCTAGTGCAACAACATGTCTTGAAGGGTATGGTCTCCACTGGACTGATCACAAATGCAATTGGTAGTTGATATAGGAGGTGTCTCTCTTTTTAAAATGCCTTCTCCACCTTGCTTTGAATGGGTTATAGGTTTGATTATTTGGCACTAGGTTGTATGTGTTATAAGGGAGAATACTGTGACTCAATGAGACAAGTCTAACCATAGGTACATTGAGATTCCCTAGGTATATCTTGTCCTTGATGTGCCCTGAGTGTATGTGTAGGAAATTAAAAAGAGATGCTCGGGGGAACCAATAGCGGCCACTAGATGGCGGTAACTTGAGAACCCCTAGGTGTTAGTGTTGCCATGAATACATATTTTTTTCTTTTTCTCTTGCTCTTTTCTCTCTCTTTTTTTATAAGTAAATAAGAAAAGTGTCATATAATTAAGACTTTTAGTCTTATATGTATTGAAAGGGAAGCATAAGAGAATGTAAAGGCTAATTAAAGATAGTAAACTCAACTCTCAATATTGCTTCATGCAATGAAGTGCATACAAGAAATATTGAGACCAAGACAATTAAAGTAAAATTATTGATATTGATGTAGGTGTTCTTGAAGGAGAATCACGTGTATCGATGAAGACTTAAGTTCTTGATGAAGCGCATTGCATCTCCTTTTTACGAAGTCAATTATCATTAAGGTAGGATTCTAGTTATGTCTTGCTTGGAGAGATTAGGGTGTCAATATTCATGATGTTTTGTATTTCTTTTGGAATTGTTGAGGCTATAGAGTGGCCTTTACCTCCTAGCATTTCCACATCTTGAGACCCTCAAAAACCAACTGTTCTTCTCCTGTATTCACTTCATAAGTCCTTGAGAGCAATATACAATTGATTCTACCTTCAAAAATTGAAAAATTTTTACTATAATCTTTTTACTAGTCCAATCTATGTAGCTTCCACTTTTGATTTTAGCAATTGAAGCTCAATTGGTATAGCATTCATCTTAAATGTGCTTTGTCCTTCTACTTTCCATTCCAGTTCTTGTACCTCCTCTAGACTCTTGAATGTGCTATGTTCTTCTACATTACATTCAATTTTTCCCTTTTTTGTTACATCATTAGAGTCTTATACCTGGGCTAACTTGAGAATTTTGGTCGTAGTCAAGGCCTAGGATGGCATTTGAGTACTAGTCTAGGTTAAAAATTAATAGCTACAAGTTCTATGGGTTTAGCAATGTTAGTAGTCAAGAATGACTGCTTACTCGAATCCTTGGATTGATTGGTGGTGGTGGATGTTCCCTTAGAAGTTTTGGTTGTGGAAGTGATCTCATCTTCTATTTTTGGACCTTGATGTTTCCATTGCTTTCCCTTTAGGATCCAATTTCTTAGTTTGAGAAACAACACAAAAATGTTGTTGTTGCATCTTCACTTTCTATTTTGGCAACATGGGTTTCTTAGATTCAAGTATTATTGGATGTTTAGATAGACTCGCAATTGCCTTAGGCTATTGCTTATCTATGTGGATGGTTCTATCATTTTCTCTTTTATATCTACCCTTTGGATTTGAAGAGCATCAAGGGTATATGGATGGTTCATTTCCTACTTACAAGCTGAAGGTTTCTTAAATGCTTTTGGTTTCTCTTGTTGCAGATTGACAACTACAATAGTTTCTTGCACTTTGGTAGTTGTAGGAATTGGTATCTTTGTCTAATAGACAAGAGTTGCTTTTTAGCTTTTGGATCTATTGGGCATTACATTTGGTTGTCAGTTACATTCTCTTTGAATGCTTTCAGGCTTATGCTTTACGGGTCTAAGATAGCTTGGGATCTATACTTTGGATGTATCCTACTGGGATTTGGCATGTCTGATGCTATGTATTTGATGTATTAGAGCGTCGCTTGCTCTCTTTGCATCTGACTTTACTTCTAATGGGAGCCTCTTGGTATATTCGGATGTACACAGAGTCTTGTTTACACTTGAGCTTGAGCTTGTGGGACAATTACATGCATTTGCTCTCTTGAGAGCTTTATGTCTGCAATTAGTCTGTAGTGGGCTGATTTGATACACTTATTGGGACAGGCACCTCTCTCTGTCATAGGTTTGTTAGTTTTGTATGCATCTTGGATGGTTATGTATTGAGATTCTTGCTCTATCAATTGTGCTTGTGCTTTGTCTCTTCTCTTACCCCGAGACCCATTACATGCATGACTTCTAGACCTATGAGATATCTCTTGCCTGACAGGTGATTGGTCTGACAATTCTTGGTACCTTCTTGCCCCTTGACACTCACTATTGGATGTATCTTGCTACCTGGAAGTTGTAGTGACATATGTATCAATGATTGCTTCATTTCGGGACAGTTTTACATACTGCTGTCATTTATTACATCAAGCTGATGTCATAGGATATTGAGTTCACATACAACTTGCACCCGTTGTTTCTGCTTGCTTGGCACCTTGCTTGAATCATGGGATGGTAACCCTCAAAGGAACGAAGGTGGAAAATCCGGAAAAGCTAAAGCAGAAGAAAAAGACAAAGGCCAAGGAAAAGAGAAACAGAAGACAAAGACGCACAAGGAGAAGAGTCTTAAATAAGGGAGAAAGGCACACAAGGAAAAGCGCAATTCAAAACTTTTGTAAAAGAGCGCAAGTGTATCATGGTTTAATTCAAGGAGCGTTAGGCTCTCACCTATGCAATTTGTAAATGTAGATGGGTGGTGGAAAGGAAGCTAGGAAGATAGAAGGACAATGGGAAAAAGGGCCAAGGCTACAGTCGGCCATGTAAAAAGGGGAAAAGGGGATGACCGCCCAAAAGGGATTTAGGGTTTTGTATATAAAGTTGAAAAGTGAATGAGAAGCTCATTCTTGTGTGTGGCCAAAAGTAGCTCTCATCTTCTTCTTCTTGTTCTTGCTTGCTTGAGCTTGTGCTTGAGAAAGGGAGTGTGAGAGTGTGAGGGAGTGAGTGTGTGAGGGTGAGGGACCGAGGAGGAGAAGCTCTCCATCTTCTCCTCTCTTCTTCTCTTCTCTTCTCTTCTCTTGTCTTGCTCACGGCAATGGAGCTTGGAGCGTGGAGCTTGAGAATGGAGCTTGCTTGAAGCTTGCACTTGGATCGTGGAGCTACCGGAGTGCGCGGGAGAGGAGGTAACTCAAATGGCATCAAGGTAGGCTCACTACACCCGTGGATATGGATGGCATGTCGGTTATGTGAGAGGTAGCCATTAGTGCTCGGCTTGGAATGCTTGAAACAATAAGCGGTCCGTGGGTCTTGGCGGTTGAGTAAAAGCTCCCACATTTTGGTTCCGTTGCCGGGACTAATGGATTCAAGCCTTGAGTGCCTGCGCACTTCGAATCGAGCATTGGAGTAGGGTTTTCCCTGAACCGGTGCTTGAGGTAGATAGGTAGGAAGCGAGGGGGTTGAAGAGGGTATTCGATCTCCTTGGCAAGTAGGTTTTTTGCTTTCTGAGATTTATGTTGTGGAATGGAGTAGTATAGGTGTTTATTTTGTGATTTGGATGCATTTAGGATATGAGAAAAACAAAGAAAAAAAACAAGTAAACAGTAGGGTTTCTGTTGCTGTATAACAGGCTAAAACAGGGAAACAGGGGACCAGATTCAAGTTTCTGGGTGAGACATGGACAGGGAACTAGCTGTAAGGTTCTACAGTGCTGGGAAGGGACCTTAAGAGGCCTGGGAGGCCTGGACAGACCTCATTTCCTTGGTTGGCTTTGTGAGAGAGAGAGAGAGAGAGAGCTTCTGGTGCACAGGACGAGGAAGCGCTACCCCGATTTCTAGGTGCCAGCGATTCGTGCTATCCCAGGTGAGTCTGGTATTTTCCAATGGTGCCCTAATCAGATCTAGGAAGTCTGTGGTGATTGCGTACAGCAGACAGTAAGGAGGGGTCAAACATGCGGGAATCACGCCCGTCGTCGATGCAGTCGGACCAACTCGCAATGGTCCGATTCCCAGAATCGGACCGCCCGAGTTGTGGAGTCGGACCGTCCGACTGAGAGTGAGTTGGACCAGTCTGGTCCGATTCCTAGAATCGAACTAGCCCGATCGGATGTGCCACATGGCACTCGGACCACTCAGATTCGGACCAACCCGTCCGACTCGGACACTCGGACCAACCCGTCCGATTTTGAGAATCGGACACTCGGACCAACCTGTTCGACTCGGACACTCGGACCACCCAGAATCGGACCCCGCCAAAATCGGACTATCCAGAATCGGACCACCTTGTCCGATCCGATTCCCAGAATCGGACGTGAGCAAAATCGAACCACTGGGCCAATTGGACCAACCCAAAATCGGACGTCCAATTTTGATAATCGGACTCTTGAAAATTGGACATCTGAGAATCGGACAAAAAGTGTCAAAATCGAAGAGGTATCTAGAACACAAATTTTGACACATCTAAACCCCGAGATTGACCCCAAAGGCCACATAGAGCTAAAGGCACGTCACAGATCCATCACTGGGCTAAAATTTAGAGCACGTAGTTCAAAATTTGGCTATAAACGGTCCTCCAAATTGTGTATGGATTTTACCATAACGGCCCTGCAGACCAGGGGGGACTGCCCCCTCCCCCCCCCCCCATAGAGGGGGCTCTGCCCCCTCCGCACCTTCCCCAAGTAGGTTGGAGAGAAAACACGCGCTGTGACAGGTCCTCCAAATTAGACCCTAGCGTAGCAATGGCTCTACATGAGCATGGAGTCTCACTTGCAATAGAGCAACCAAAAGCCCGTACCCGAATAGAGACAAACAGAGACCCTAGAACATCAATGGGCCAATCTAGCCATCAAGGGCAAAAAGGCCATATCACGAGAACACAAAGACATTGTGCTCATACCATGTCTAGTCAGAGCAAAATGCAACATCAGCAAGCTACAAATGCCAAGATGACTAGACATGACACTCTTGACGAGAGATGTACCTTGAATAGCACTGCACTGACGATCCAAGACAGCAGTGGAGAATCCACATCTGGTTGTGCAGTCGAGAACTCAAGGGCATCTGTCAGAAGGCTTAAATTTACAAGCCAGGACCCGGAAGATGAAGACATAGTACCACCTGCTTATCTTAGGGTCAAACTCACCGCAGAAAGAGAGCATAGTGTTGATGCTCTCATTGATGAAGGAGCAGATTTCAATATCTTGACTTACGAAGCATGGACTCTACTAGGTCAACCAGAGCTCAAACCGACTGATGCAACTCTTAACCCTTACGGGGAACACCCACAAGCACTTCTAGGGAAGTGCAGAATCCTTGTAACTATTGAAACAGAAAGCTTGCCAGTCCTGTTCTATGTTCCTCCAAATAGCGAGAATTGTGGAAAGGAAATCCTCCTAGAAAGGCCCTTCAAAAAGGCAACAAAGTGTGAAGCTGACTATATAGCACAGAGGATACACCTAACACTACCAGGTGTGAGGATAATCACAATGTTTAGTAAGGGTGACCTCACCAAAACTCGAAGGAAGGGAAAGGAGCATTCTGACATACCAAGCAAGCCTAGTAATGAGAGCAAGGAGTTGTTGAAAGAGTTGATACAAGCGCAAGTTGAACGGAGAGAACCAGTGAGTGAGACCGTACTTGAGACAAAAAGGTTAGCAGACAAGGCCAAGGATAGGGTTTGGACTCAAAAATATCGTAGAAGACCACGAAAGAAGCCCAAGCCTTATAGGCGAAGGCATCGATGGAGAGCTAGCACAACGCCACGATGGATATCCAAGGCGTTGCTTCGTGCTCAAGGGTATTATGCAGGCAATCATTGGATTTGGGTACCCAAACTCCCTGCTAAGCCACCTCTATCAGAAGCCCAAATTATGTCCAAAGCAAAGAGACATAGGAGGAAAACTAAACGAAAGGCCAAGTTTCGAACCAAAAATATTGGAGTGATCGAGCCCCTCACTACTGAAATCAAGAAACCAAACATGGCCTATCAAAAAGTAGATCCTCAACCTAGTGTGCTTGACAAGTGAACATCAGATGTAGCCATTGAGCATGCACAAAAATCATTAGTGCCCAAGGAGCCTTTGATTTCCCAAGGGGAGAGCAAGCATCATAGGCACAACATTGCTCAAGGCAAGGCTGATCGCTCAACAAAGCAAATGGCACAATCGTCTAATAGCCTCGAGCAAATCATTCAGCCAATGCCAAGTCCACCTAAGAGGCCCAGATCTCCTACATCCTCGTTTTCCAAAAGGACACAGGAAGCACAACAGCGGTTGTCAAGGGAAACGGCTCAATTCCAATCTCTATCTCCATCTAAGTCTCCAAATGTCCAAGAGGTGGGACATGACGCCATCTGTAGCTCTCGACCCAAGGATATGCATGAGCAACCTAATGTGACTAAATCAACTCATGCTCGATCTACACAGATGAGTGCTCAAAGGCCAACAAAAGACACAACCACTTCTGATCGTCCTAGGGACGTGACACCGCAATCCACCAAGGGTAGCCAGCCCACTAAACTAGCTGCTACTACTTCCAATCAGGGACCACAGCAGTCACAGCCCTTGGCTGTGACAATGCCCCTTGTGGAACATGTCCTTAGTAGTTTACCTGTGGAGAAGGTGTCACAACCAAATCCCTCGACAACTCCAGCACTTTCAAAGTACCTAAAGCCTAGGTTTGAGGAGAAACCTCTCAAAGCTGTGGTCAGGGAGGTCACGCATCGAACCACTCAACCTGGCAAGGCTATTCAGCAGGCCATGACTATGTCCCATAAGGACACACTAGAGAGAGAGAATGCTGAGGCCCAACCAAGCACGTCAACGGTTGACCTAGTCCAAGGTCCTGAGTCATTGAGAGAGGCACCTTCATTGACCAAGAGAAAGAGGAGAAAGCAAAGAAAACAACAACAGTTGCAGGGGGTTGTGGACCCCAAGAACATTGAGACGAAGGGCGCTGGAGAGCTAATGAATAAAGCATCGATTCCATCCACCAATGAACCCACTGATGCCTCTCCTAATAGCTGTGAAACCTCAAACACATCTATGTGCTCTGACAAACCAAAGCAATAGTTGCCATCAACAGTTGCTTGCAACACTCTATCCACTGACAATAGAACTCACATTGATCAATCAAGAGTGGATACAACGCTGTCACAACAGGGTGACAAATCTATACCAGTCACATCCGAGAAGAACCATGACGAAATAGTGGCAAAACCTCAGGAGAAACGTGAGAACCCCAAGAGCATAAGAAATCCTAGTGTTGACCAATCTTGCTCATCTAGGCCTGAGCCCCCAGCTATGCTAAAGCCTAAGGAAACTCTTAGAACTTTGCATGAGATAGCAACCGAGCAAGCCCTCGTTGAACATAGAAGTGTCGTAGAATGCTTAACCGAGTTGGAGGCTAAGCTCAAAGTGGTTGCACGGGTCTACATCCTTGTGGACATGGGCACAATCCCTAAGGAGCAGTTTGGAGATTACTTGACCTTTCCTCTATCATGGGAAGAACAAGAACATCTTAACGGGCACTACAATAGGCTCCTGCATGAACACATGCGACTCATCCCTAATGAGGAGGCCGACGAACTACGCTTAACCATCACGTTCAATGAAGTGCTATGCCGACCGAATCTCGTAGACATAGAGCTACTAAAGCGACTGTCAGCAGGCCAGAGTCAATTTGAGCAGCGTTGGTGCAAAAGCCACGTTGTAATGGCCGAAATAGGGGCTCAGATCATGACGGTCTCAGAAGAGCGATTGGCCAAATGGCGGTCTCAAAGAGACCCAACCTATGTGGCACTGACTTCCCTTCGAGTGCTGACTGACATTCGGGGTATGGACTTAGCTGGAACTAGCCAAGAGAACGCTCTGTTTGATAAGGTTCTCACTGAGGAGGAGTTACATATAGCCAGTAGACTTGGACAAGGTTCCATGCTACTCAATGTGGCAAAATATCTATCGGTATTAAGTAAGCTGCCACGAATACTAGATGCGTGTGCCACGCTCCGGTACAACCCCGAGTTCTACACTTAGTTCTTATCCTCGTGAAGTGACATAGATTCATAAATATGTATATAAATAAACACTGCTTTTAGTGTCACCATGTATAAACAACGTCAACACACACAAGCAACGATAGTCAGGCGTAGGGAGAAGAGTGGGGTCAGATAAACTAAGCTCCTGAAGTCCTCCTCTCATCACGCATTTAAAAGCCGTGTGACCAGCCCCACCTCCAAGTGAAGGGCAGGCAACCCACATTGCCGCCATAGGAAGCCTTGACCAACAACTCTGATGGTGTAGACAGGGTGTGGTCCCTTCCAATACACCTGCTTCCCTTTTTGGACTATCCTTTCGAGGATGTGCCATGTCCCACTCCACGATAACCAGTCCACGCTACTTAGCATAAACTAATATCCGCTAATGATTGGAGGCAACGCGAACATCAGCATGGGGGCCACTCCCCTACAACAAACACCGCATGCTTCACCCCTCCCCTTCTTGTCATATGCGCTTCATAAACCACACTAAAATTCCTTCCATGCAAACAGTTTTATCCTATATCTAGGTCTAACCCTTGGATTGCGTATTGCAGGGTTCCTTTTTTGGCAGAACGCATGGAGAATCATGGATATCTGGCTTGCAAAGACGCTCTTAACAAGAGACGGGAGCAGGTGGCACGCGCCCCTCCACCGGAGCGCTACGTGCCCACCATCAAGAGGTATGCCAAGAAGCGAGGCCCTAAGCGACAATGTCCATGGCGAAGGCCGAAGAATCCTCGAGTCAAGGAAGCCGAGACTCAAAATGCGCAACAAATGGCAGCACTAGTGGCACAAACCTCCAACTCGCACTCGGGCCCCAGATGCTCAAGGGCAGAAAGGGTAGCTCGGGAAAGGGAAGAATTCAATGAATTGTTTAAAGACATTCTGGCAACGGTAGCGGCCCGGGACTACACCATTCATGTCCCAGCCGACATGTTTCCTACCCAACCCCAGGAGCCCCACGCCAGCAAAGCCCCAATCAACTGACAACCCAGACTCGCCCCGCCTCGTACAAATAGAGTAGCCCCATGTTGAATAAACGGCTTATCAAATGCTATCGGGCCATGACTTTTTGTCTTTAAATGGTTAAGTGTTGACATGTTCCCGAATTGTACAAACTTTTCATATCTGCATTTAATATATTTCGCGTCTTTAGCAAAAGAAAAAGCTAATCAAGCGCAGGTGATAAATATCTAAGTCAACACCATAGAATTCCGATAAGTGATGTCTCCTTGCATTGCACTGGTTTATTATAGTTGCGGCATATACAATGCATGTAATCTCATGAAGCGACAAGTGGATGCAGGATGATACAGGTCCTTGTGCGAAAATGTTCAATGCCCAATCACCGCAACACTAACAACCCCACAACGAGCCGCGGCAAAGCCACGCTGCCGGAAGCACCCTTGCCAACCGCCCCCATCGCATGGTCCAAAGCACGTTCATGGAACACGCTCTCTTTCTGGATAAAACTCTATAGTTGGCTCACGACAATCGTTACCTCACTTGTACCAACATCGAGTGTGTCGCAAGGAGGTTTGCAAAATCTCAAGTGTATCTCTTCATCTCAACAACAGTTCCTCTAGCATCAAGGCTGGTGACACAATCATCTCTGTAATATCCATCCTTCATAGCCTTTGGATCCCAACATTTCTCAATCCAAATGAAAGGCTAATAGCCTCAATGTATGGCATTGATTGTATTCATTTTTCCCACCAAAAAAAAAGAAAAAAAAAAGAAAGAAAAAAAAAGGGGAGGAGAAAAAATAAAAATAAAAAAAGAGCACACACGATCACGACACCGCACCTAGGGATCCTCAAATTAGGTACGTCTAGTGACCTTGGTCGGCTGGCTCCGTCCCTAATCCCCTAGCCCTTTGTATATCCCCCACAATTGTTCAGGGCACATTAAGGGCAGGACATACCTAGGGAGCTCGCCTCGCCTATGGTTAGACCTGTCACCCTGAACCACTTGCATAATTCTTTTGCACTAATCTCAATGCCATTACAATCCATAGTTGTAAGCAAGGCATGAAAGACAATGGAAAAGTACACCATACCTTTCACGCACTATAGGTAGTCACTAGCTACCAAGCGCTAGACATCAAGGAGCTCACTTATGCTACATGGCCTTGACAAGACCATAATGATGTCTCAAGCAATCTTCAAGTGTACTCCCCATCTTCATCGACAAATTTTTCCATCAACTTAGCCCCTTGCTTCACTAATTGCTATACAAGGAACTAGGCCGATAGTCTTCTAACTAAATAATACCTAAATATGCACGTGTACACACTTAATATTCACACTATAACCTATACACGGTTTGGGTCGTCAAGTGCATGACAATACTCCAGGCTTGCTTAGAGTTTGACTTGTCTCCCAAACTAATCAAAATATGTCTTGTGCATGATAAGAATACTAGCACTACCCCTTAAGGAGAGACCACATGTAAGGTTTTCCAATTGCAGGTATAAGGTTTTCTTCGCTCTTCATCAAACTCTGACTACTTGTCCCTTACCATCCGACAAGCCCGCAAAGAATCGTCATGTGCAGAATCCCCAACAAACTACCACTTGTGCTGGCCATCAATGCAATCCCCAACACAAAATAGCCCTACCGCCAACTCCAACAACCTTCCACCAGCCACCTTGGCCACCAACAAGCCCCCAAGACCTTCTATCACACCACCACCAACACTCCTCCACGGAAACCACCGGCGTCCTTGTCACCCACGTCTTCGGTGCATGCTACAGCCTGCTACCTACGACGATGAGTGCCATGGGATTGGCACTCGTCTAGGAGGGGGGTAATGTTAACCCTCAAACGAACGAAGGTGAAAAATCCGAAAAAGCTAAAGCAGAAGAAAAAGACAAAGGCCAAGGAAAAGAGAAACAGAAGACAAAGACGCACAAGGAGAAGAGTCTTAAATAAGGGAGAAAGGCGCACAAGGAAAAGCGCAAGTCAAAACTTTTGTAAAAGAGCGCAAGTGCATCATGGTTTAATTCAAGGAGTGTCGGGCTCTCACCCGTGCAATTTGTAAATGTAGATGGGTGGTGGAAAGGAAGCTAAGAAGATAGAATGACAATGGGAAAAAGGGCCAAGGCTACGGCCGGCCATGTAAAAAGGGGAAAAGGGGATGACCACCCAAAAGGGATTTAGGATTTTGTATATAAAGTTGAAAAGTGAATGAGAAGCTCATTCTTGTGTGTGGCCAAAAGTAGCTCTCCTCTTCTTCTTCTTCTTCTTGTTCTTGCTTGCTTGAGCTTGTGCTTGAGAGAGGGAGTTTGAGAGTGTGAGGGTGAGGGACTGAGGAGGAGAAGCTCTCCATCTTCTCCTCTCTTCTTCTCTTCTCTTCTCTTCTCTTGTCTTACTTGCGGCAATGGAGCTTGGAGGGTGGAGCTTGAGGATGGAGCTTGCTTGAAGCTTGCACTTGGATCGTGGAGCTACCGGAGTGTGCGGGAGAGGAGGTAACTCAAACGGCATCAAGGTAAGCTCACTACACCCGTGGATATGGATGGCGCGTCGGTTATGTGAGAGGTAGCCATTAGTGCTCGGCTTGGAACGCTTGAAACAATAAGCGGTCCATGGGTCTTGGCGGTTGAGTGAAATCTCCCACATGGGATATCTTCCATACTGCCATATGCACGAACAAGCTTCATGGGCTGAAAATCAAAGATGTTGAGAGTGCTTTATTGAGTGAGGAAATCAATAAGCGAAACAATGATGCTTCTCGCTCTTCACATGCATTGACCGTTAGAGGTGGCAGACATGGCAGGCATGATAATGATCATAAGGGCAGGGACTCTCAAAAGTCCACGTCCAAGTCACGTGGTCGCAGTAAGTCCCGTGGACGGAAGTCTAATCTTACTTGTCATTATTGTGGGAGACAGGACATATTAGGCCGTAGTGCCATAAAATGCGTGATGATAAGCGCAAGGAAAAGGGAAAAGAAAAAGTGCATGAAAGGTCTTTTAAGCGCAATATTGTACCTGCAAAGTCCAGTGTGAAGATAGAAGAGATTAATATCATGCAGGCCACTGATTCAGATGATGATTATATACTTGCAGCTTCTCCATGCAATGCCTTACAGGCATTTGAGATACATTCTATGTATATGCAATGCTGGCTCTTGGATTCGGGTGCATCCTTTCATGTGACACCCTGTAGAGATAGGTTTCATACCTATCGTACCATGTCTGGTTCTGTGCATCTTGGTGATGATAGGTCTCTTGACATTGTGAGCAATGGAGATGCTAGGCTGCAGTTTCCTTCTGGTAGTTCTTTTCTTCTGCATGATGTACGCCATGTACCTGCGTTGACTTGCAGCCTTATGTCAACTAGACAGCTTGATGATGCAAGGTATTTTGTCTCTTTTGGAGACTCTGCATGGAAGATTACTCGTGGCAGGCTTGTGCTTGCAAGAGGTGCCAAGTCTGGCACCCTCTATCACTTGTATCTGGAGCTACATTGGATCATGTTTTGTATGTGGGTTCTATCCCCCATGTATCCCTTTAGCATGCTCATTTGGGGCATATGTCTCTTAAAGGAATGAAAATGCTCCTTTGCAGTATCTTCCTCCTTTTGACTCTTCGCATTTTGATTCTTGTGAACATTGTTTGTATGGAAGGCAGACTAGAAATTCGCATAAAAAGTCTGGTAAGAAATGCATGGGTGAGCCCTTGGCTCTTGTGCACTTAGATGTATATGGGCCCATGCCCTATCAGTCACTTGGTGGAGCAAAGTACTTTGTTACTTTCATAGATGATTACTCACGTAAGGTTTGGGCTTATCCCATAAAGAGAAAATCTAATGTCTTAGACACATTTTAGCATTGGCTTGCATTGGCAGAGAACCAATCTGGGAAAAGGCTAAAATGCCTCAGGTTAGATAATGGGGGTGAGTATGTATCACGTGCTTTTGAGCACTTTTGTGATGAGTGGGGTATTAAGCATCGGTTGACCGCCCCTTACACCCCTCCCTAGAATGGTATGACTGAACCCATGAATATGACCATTCAGGAAAGGGTCCATAGCATGCTTAGCCAGGCTGGCTTACTGTAGCACTTTTGGGCTGAGGCAGTTACTACTGCAATGGCATTGACTTTTAGGTTGCAGAGAAGGTATGGGCAGGCAAGCCCCCCTCTTATGATCATTTGTGTGTCTTTGGATGTGAGGCATTCTGCCATGTGCCCAAGGACAAACGCGATAAGCTGGATCCTGAAAGTGTCAAATGCATTTTCATTGGCTATGGAGATGCAGGAGAGATGGGTTATCGTCTATGGGATCCACAGGCACGGAAAGTGATCCGCAGCCATGATGTCATCTTTCATGAGGACAAAATGCATATGCATCCTAAGAAAGTGATTGAGGTACGTAGAGTTATCTTTTAGGAGGAGCCACTTGCTCTCGTTCAGCCCGCTCCACAACCAGCTAGACAGCGTGCAGCATCACCTGATGCCCATAGCCTAGATGCTAGACATCTTGATGTTGGACAGGATGTCGATCAGACAGTAGAGCCTGGGTTGAGGCGCTCTACTAGAGATAAACAACCTCCTGACCGTTTTGCGCCCTCTATGGATTATGTACTGCTTACAGATGTAGGACAGCCTCTCACTTATGATGAGGCTATGCACAGGGGTGATTGTCACTCTTGGGAGAGGGCTATGCAGTCTGAGCTTGACTCATTGCATAAGAATCAAACTTGGGATTTGGTTTTCTTGCCTCAGGGTAAGAAGGCTTTGCCATGCAAGTGGGTGTACAAGCTGAAAAGTACCCCTGGATACCCCAAGCCGGCATACAAGTCTCGATTGGTTGCTAAGGGTTTCAAGCAAGAGCATGGTGTTGACTTTGATGACATGGACTTGTACCAGATGGATGTCAAGACGGCTTTTCTACATGGGGACTTGCATGATGAGATTCACATGGAGCAGCCTAAGGGCTTTGCAGACCTTGGTAGGAAACACCTAGTGTGCAAGCTTAAGAAGAGTCTATATGGCTTGAAGTAGGCACCTAGGGAATGGTACCATAAGTTTGATGCATTCATAAAGTCACAGGGCTACAGTCGCAATGCTATGGATCCATGCTTGTACATGAAGAAAGCATGTGATGGTTCTTTACTGATTTTGGTACTCTATGTGGATGATGTGCTTTTAGCAGGGACAGCTCATGAGGAGCTAGATGCTCTTAAGGCTCAGCTCAAGAAGAACTTTGAGATGAAAGATCTGGGACAAGCCTCTCATATACTTGGTATGCGCATTACGCAAGATAGATCTCAGGGACTACTCTATCTGTCACAAAGGGAGTACATTCATAAAGTCCTTGAGCGCTTTCGCATGCACGATGTTAAGTCTATTGGCTGTCCATTACCTTCTCATGTGAAGGTTTCACAGGCAGATTGTCCACAGACAGATGAGCAGAGGACCAAGATGGCCAAGATTCCCTATGCATTAGCAATGGGTAGTCTTATGTATGTCATGATAGCCACCCGTCCAGATATAGCTTTTGTAGTTGGGGTTGTGGCACTTTATATGGCTACACTTGGCAATAAACATTGGGATGCCGTAAAGGGTATCATGAGGTACCTGAAGGGCATAGTAGACATTGATCCAGGTTTTTTACAACCCGGATTATTACCACAAAATTTGGCCAAAACCCCTATCAAGAGCTTACCATATCACTTTGGGTTTACTCTTCAAGCACTAGGTATGCTACATTGCTTCTTGATTATGATAACTCTAGCAAATGGGGGGAACAAGTTCTTAGAAGGCATGTCAATGTAAAGGGTAAAAGGGATGGTTATCTTAGTGAAGATGGAAATGGATTACATCTAGGAGTTGAGTAAGTGCATAGATTTTTTTCAAAGGACTAGCCTCCAACTACACATGGGCCCCGTCTACATCATTAAGATTTGGAATCTATCACCATCATTAGAGGACACCTCACCCTAGCACACAAGTCAATATCCACATCATGGTGTCAGTTGGATCTTGCACAAAAGCTTACAAGCATGGACCCCTTTTGTCACAGGCTTATATGTATTTATATACATATGGGGGACTAAAGTCAAAGCAGCTTTTAGAAGCCATTTTTTATCATCTCAGTAACTCCCAAGAAAAAGCGAATTTCAAGAAAATTCTCACGATGCCTGATCGATTTCGACCTGGTCTACAAAGTTGCAGAAGAAACTTTTTTCAAATTCCTCACGGATTTGAAGTTACGAAGGCGCAGACTGCTTGCTACATGCAATTTTCTTCTCTCTTTCACCACACCAACTTTCCACTCTGTCCTTCTTGTAAATATATTATAATAATGTGCTTTGGGCACCCACCTCTTGTAATCTAGCTCCATTTCTCTATTTTGTCTACCACCACCCTTGGCTTCTTGCATGATGACCAAGGTGGGGACTTGTCCCATCCACTATGCTCCATATTTTCAAAGATGCCATACATCATCTAGGATTATGGCTAATGATCCGGGTTTTTTACAACCTGGATTATTACCACAAAATTGGCCAAAACCCCTATCAAGAGCTTACCATGTCACTTTGGGTTTACTCTTCAAGCACTAGGTATGCTACATTGCTTCTCGATTATGATAACTCTAGTAAATGGGGGGAACAAGTTCTTAGAAGGCATGTCAATGTAAAGGGTAAAAAGGATGGTTATCTTAGTGAAGATGAAAATGGATTACATCTAGGAGTTGAGTGAGTGCATAGATTTTTTCAAAGGACTAGCCTCCAACTACACATGGGCCCCGTCTGTATCACTAAGATTTGGAATCTATCACCATCATTAGAGGACACCTCACCCTAGCACACAAGTCAATATCCACATCATGGTGTCAGTTGGATCTTGCACAAAAGCTTACAAGCATGGACCCCTTTTGTCACAGGCTTATATGTATTTATATACATATGGGGGACTAAAGTCAAAGCAGCTTTTAGAAGCCGTTTTTTATAATCTCAATAACTCCCAAGAAAAAGTGAATTTCAAGAAAATTTTCGCGATGCCCGATTGGTTTTGACCTAGTCTACAAATTTGCAGAAGAAACTTTTTTCAAATTCCTCATGGATTTGAAGTTACGAAGGCGCAGACTGCTTGCTACATGCAATTTTCTTCTCTCTTTCACCACACCAACTTTCCACTCTGTCCTTCTTGTAAATATATTATAATAATGTGCTTTGGGCACCCACCTCTTGTAATCTATCTCCATTTCTCTATTTTGTCTACCACCACCCTTGGCTTCTTGCATGATGACCAAGGTGGGGACTTGTCCCATCCACTATGCTCCATATTTTCAAAGATGCCATACATCATCTAGGATTATGTTAATCAAGAAGATTAGCTTAATCTAATCCCTCATGGAGGCTATATAAAGAGCCCATGGAGAATGAAGATGAGAGAGAGGACAATGACAAGTCCATGAGAGCACTCTAGAATACCCTCGTCTCTTTGAGGTGAGCTATGAGTGAGTTCTTTTATTATGTAGCATAATGGCAAGCTTCTTCTACCTCTTCTCCTATTATCTCCCTCTCTTCTCATCTTCTCATTCCATGTAGCATAATGGCAAGCTTCTTCTACCTCTTCTCCTCTTGTCTCCCTCTCCTCTCATCTCTCTCTCTTATATTCCAATATGGTGTCTAGTACATATATTCTCTCTTGTAAATTTGTGTCTTGGTTCTCTTGATTCTCTTTGAGAAAATGGATGTCCTAGCCCATCCTCCCTTTGGCTAGGTGGTGCCCCTCTTTAGTTCTCTTAGTGAGGATTGGAGGTTGGATGGGTAAGAGGCAACCCGTTCATCATTTCAGCCCTCATTTTTGGTGCCCCTCTTTAGTTCTTTTAGTGAGGATTGGAGGTTGGATAGGTAAGAGGCAACCCATTCATCATTTCAGCCCTCAACATGTGTCTTTGTTATGGCAGCCAGGATACAGGAGTCGTGGGGTGCACTGACTCTAATTATGCAAGACATACAGATAGTAGGAAGTCCATTTCTAGCTGTGTTCACTTATGTTAGAGGTGTTGAGATATCGAGCTCCACTCATGATACGCCAGGGTGACCGTTGTGTATTTATGTCACCGACTTGTCAGTTGCAGACGCGGTTGGTACACCCACCGCCCATGAATAATAGCTACATGATAGCTATCCTTATCTACTCTAGTTTGTGGCTCAGTTAGTATGTCACCTTAATTAGTTGAGTTTGGTTTGAGACCCATATATAGGGTTCTTCTATTTCTTTGTACTTGAGTTCTTTTGGCTTACACAACTAAGAAGATGAAAACTGTTTTTAGCCTCCACCCTTATTTGTCTTCCCCCATTGTGCAAGCAAGAAAGCTTCAAGCGAGACTCCTTCCTTCTCTCCCACAATCTTGACATGGTATCAGAGCCTTGTTCGTGGTAAGGAGCTCAAGAAAGCAAGCCAAGCTCGCGGTGTTCTGGTAAGAGGAGCAGTGTTGCTTCCATTTTCTGTTTTGGGAGCAGATCTCTGTAGCATGTAGCATAGCCGGAAAGTGCAGGAGTGCATTGTCTCAGGTTGAGACGCCCTTCGCGGCGACCTTGTTTTTTTTATTTGAGGCCATTTCGGGGCCTGTTTTGGAGGCGGAACTTTTCTGCACGCACTCAGGAAAAGGCCCAGTTTTATGCTGTGCAGCCACTGTTCTACAGGTCGGTGAATAGTTACTGTAAAAATTGCATTGTATACTTGTGCGCAGAGACATTGGGAGTTACAGAATCATCCATGTTGCCTGTTGATGCAAAATCGTCACTAGAAAGTGACTGTGTGGTCAAATACCACTTTCGCCAGTTTTGCAGATTTTCCCTTGTGAGGGTGAAGCTGTGGTTTTTGCAGTGACAGAATTTTTTGCAGTCTTCTGTAATGGCATCTGATTCTCTTTCACAGATTGTCACTGAAAAGCTTGACAAGAACAACTTCCAAGCATGGAAGTTTAGAATGACAAATTTCCTTATGGGAAAAGGATATTGGGAATTTGTTGCAGGAAATGAAGAAGAACCAGTTCTTCCAGATGTTCCCAATCAACAGCAAATGCAGGCATTTAAAGCATGGCATGAGAGAGCCAGGAAAGTTATGTATTGGCTGTCTATCAGCATTTCAGACTCTATGATTGTGCATATTCAGGATGCAAGTACGCCAAAGGAGGCATGGGATACTTTGTCAAAAATGTATAGCACAAATACGCAAGCCAGGAAAATGCAGCTCAAGCAAGAGTTGCACAATGTGCAAAGAGAAAATATGAGCATCAATGACTACCACATGAAGGTGAAGAAGATTGCAGATGCACTTGCTTCCATTGGGTCACCAGTGGAAGATGATGATTTAGTTTCTGTGACCTTGAATGGTCTAGGAAAGGATTATGCACAGTTTTGGACATCCATTTCAGTTCGTGAAAGATTTCCTGATTTTGAGGAGTTGATTGCTCTTCTAATTTCTGAGGAACAGAGAAATGGTGGTGCATCTTCTTCAGGAGGAACTTCTAAAGAAGCTGTCTTCTACTCAAATGCTGGAAGAGGTAGAGGAGGCCGATATGGAGGCCGTGGTAGAAATCAGAATATGCAGCAAACTCAAGAAAACCAGTCCTATGGAGGAGGACGTGGTAACTCTAGAGGCAGGGGGAGCCAAAGAGGTCGTGGTGGATGGCAAAGAGGCCAAAATGCAAACAGTAATGTTGAATGCTACTACTGTGGTAAAATGGGTCATATGGCTAAAGACTGCTATAAAAAGCAGAATGACATCATGAATGGAAAACTGCAACAAGGGAATTATGCATCTTCTAGTAGACAGGGTGATGACAGAAATGAGCACTTGTTTATGGTGCAGCACATGAACAATTCTGTGACAAGTACAGAAGAAAGCAATGATGTATGGTATGTTGACTCGGGTGCATCAAACCACATGACAGGTCATGCAGAATGGATGGAGGATGCAAGAAAAATGGAAAAACCAGGATTTGTGGAGACTGGTGATGATACTGCATATCCTATTGTGCAGATTGGAAAAATTCCTTTGTCTATGCAGGATGAAAAAAAGAAATACCTCTCCGATATATTTCATGTTCCAAATATCACCAAGAATATGGTTTCTGTTGGTCAAATGGTTGAGCAGGGCTTGCAGGTCAAATTTAATCCTCATGGATGCTTTGTTGAGGATATGAAAAATAAAGGTCGCTTGATAGCAAAAGGAAAGAAGAATGGCAGAATGTTTACATTGGATGCAGACATGTCTGAATTGAGTGCAGCAATGTTTGCACATGGGACCGGTGTAGTTGCAGATATTGATATCTGGCATAAACGCATTGGTCATGTTAATGTACAGCGACTTAAATCAATGCAGGCCCAAAATATTGTTGCAGGTTTGCCGAAATTCAAGGTTGCAGAAATGCATAAGGTATGTGAAGCCTGTCAGTTTGGAAAACAGGCAAGGAAACCATTTCCTAGACATGTTCAAGAGAGTAAGAAGCCATTGGAATTAATCCACTCTGATATGTGGACAACTAAAGCTGCATCTCTTGGAGGCTGTCATTATTTTGTCAGTTTTATTGATGACTATAGTAGAAAAGTTTGGGTGTATTTTATGAAAAAGAAAAGTGAAGTTTTTGGGCACTTCAAAACTCTTAAAACGATGGTTGAAAAAGAAACAGGCCTACAGATAAAATGCCTAAGGTCAGACGAAGGGGGAGAGTACCTCTCAAATGAGTTTGCAAGGTTCCTGCAGGAGCATGGCATAAAGTAGCAATATTCATGCAGTCATACCCCACAACAAAATGGAATTGCAGAAAGGAAAAACAGGCATATTGGAGAGGTATCTCGTGCCATGCTCAATGAAAAAGACTTGCCAGATTTTTATTGGGCTGAAGCAGTTGCTACAGCAGTCTACATAATGAACAGGACTCCCACTGCAGCAATACATGGAATGACTCCAGAGGAGAGGTATACTGGTAGGAAACCAGATATTTCTCATTTGAAAATTTTTGGTTGCATTGTCTATGTACATGTGCCAGATGAGTTGAGATCCAAGTTGGATCCAAAAGCGGAGAAGTGCATCTTTATTGGTTACTCTCTGCAGCAGAAAGGGTATAGATGCTATAACCCTTCTACTCGTAAGTTTACAGTGAGCAGAGATGTTGTTTTTGATGAGATGAGTAGCTGGTATAAACCAGTAAATGTGATTGATGATGTAGATGCACAAAATGGTAATGCTGCACAAAATTCACAGCAACAGTCACAAAATATTAGTGGACCTGGAGCGTCCTCTAATAGTGGTTCACATTCTTCACCATGGACAGGCAGATTGAGATCAAGAGAATCTTCTCAAAGTAATGCAGATAGTGGTATGCAGGTATCACGAAAAGGAAAAGAGAAGGTTGATCAGCCCATGTTTGATGTGAATGCAGGTCACTCTTATGTGGATGGTGAATCCAGTGGCTCAGAACAGAGCATTGATGATGAGTTGGGTATTCCTTCTATTGTTACACCTGGAGTAAGGAAGACCAGGGATGTTTTGAGAGCACCTGGGAGTGAATCTACTTTGCGCAGGTCTTCGAGAGCTAGGTATCCTGTGGATAGGCTGAAATATGATGGATTTACAGCCATTCACTATGCATATATGGTTAAAGTGATACAGGAACCAGAACCCACTTCTTTTGAGGAAGCCATGGGAAAAGAAAAATGGGAGAAAGCCATGGATAAAGAAATGGATGCCTTGGAAGCAAATGCTACATGGGAATTGATACCTTTGCCTAAAGGTAAAAATGCAATTGGTTGTAAGTGGGTTTATAAGGTGAAGCACAATGCAGATGGTTCTGTGAATAGATACAAGGCAAGATTAGTAGTCAAGGGGTATGCACAAACATATGGCATTGACTATGAAGAAACATTCAGTCCGGTTGCAAGGATGGCAACCGTAAGAGCAGTCATTGCTATGGCTGCATCAAAGGGATGGTCTTTACATTAGATGGATGTAAAGAATGCCTTCTTGCATGGTGATTTGCAAGAAGAGGTCTATATGGAGCAGCCACCAGGTTATGTGCATGCTATTCATCCTGAGTTTGTTTGCAGGTTGAAGAAAGCCTTGTATGGCTTGAAGCAAGCACCTAGAGCATGGTCTGACAAGATAGGACAATATCTTGTCACTATTGGCTTTCAGATTTCCAAGGCAGATTTCTCACTTTATGTGAGAAAAACAGAGAAATGTATTATGCTACTTGTCATTTATGTTGATGATTTGATTATGACAGGTGACAGTGATGAAGATATCCTTCATTTGAAAATGCTATTGAAGCAGAAGTTTGAGATGAAGGATTTGGGAGAGCTGCGTTATTTCTTGGGCATTGAGGTGATTAGATCACCAAGTGGGATACAGCTCTTGCAGAGGCAGTATGGATTGGACATGCTGTCCAAATATGGGATGACAGGCTGTAAGCCTATTTCAGTTCCTTTGGAGCAGAATGTGAAGCTGAGCACAGATGCAGGTGAGCTTCTAGAAGACCCTACTATGTACAGACGCATAGTAGGAAGTTTGATTTATATGACTATTACCAGGCCAGATTTGAGCTATGCTGTTGGATTGGTAAGTCAGTTTATGCAGGCTCCAAGGAAACCACATTTGGATGCGGCTAGACGCATACTCAGGTATGTGAAGTCCACATTGCAGTATGGACTATTTTATGAGACTGGGGTTCAGATACAATTGCATGGATACACTGATGCTGATTGGGCTGGTAGTATTTCTGATAGACGATCTACCAGTGGATATGTGTCCTCTTTTGGGAGTGCTGCAGTCACTTGGAGCAGCAAGAAACAGCCTACAGTTGCCTTGTCGAGCACAGAGGCTGAGTACAGGGGTGCAGCAATGGCTGCATGTGAGGTAGCTTTGTTGCATAAGCTACTTTATGATATGCATCAGTCTACAGATGGGCCAGTTGTCATTTATTGTGACAACATGAGTAGTATACACTTGGCAAATAACCCAGTCTATCATGCTAGAACAAAGCACATTGAGGTGCATTATCACTATGTGCGAGAGAGGGTTTTACTAGGTCTTATTGATCTAGTTTATGTCAGCACAGAGGATCAGGTAGCTGACATATTCACGAAGGCATTGGGCGCAGAGAAGCTGCGCAAGTTCAGAGACCTGCTTGGTGTGCAGGAATTGGGATTGAGCTCAAGGGGGAGTGTTGAGATATCGAGCTCCACTCGTGATACGCCAGGGTGACCGTTGTGTATTTATGTCACCGACTTGTCAGTTGCAGATGCGATTGGTACACCGCCCATGAATAATAGCTACATGATAGCTATCCTTATCTACTCTAGTTTGTGGCTCAGTTAGTATGCCACCTTAGTTAGTTGAGTTTGGTTTGAGACCCATATATAGGGTTCTTCTATTTCTTTGTACTTGAGTTCTTTTGGCTTACACAACTAAGAAGAGGAAAACTGTTTTCAGCCTCCACCCTTGTGTGTCTTCCCCCATTGTGCAAGCAAGAAAGCTTCAAGCGAGACTCCTTCCTTCTCTCCCACAATCTTGACAAAGAGGGGCTATCTCTTGGATGTCCAGGGCGCAGAAGTGTACGGCCCTTTCTACTACAGAGGCCGAGTATATTGCAGCCACAGAGGCTTGCAAGGAAGTTATCTGGTTAGGCCGTTTGATTGCTGACCTTGGTATGATAGATGTTATGCCTACACTACATTCAAATTCTATGAGTGCCATTCAGTTGGCCAAGAATCTGGTATTCCATGTGAAGACGAAACATATTGAGGTGAGGTATCACTTCATTCGTGAGGCCGTTGAGGATAGGTCTATTGACCTTGTCAAGATTCCGACTGAGCAGAGTCTTGCAAACTTGCTCACGAAGAGCCCCACTACCGAGCGCTTTGCCTTCCTCAGGAGATTGATGGGCATTGGATGAGATGACGTCATTTTCCTCATCTTGTTGTACATGTGTACATGTTGTACTGTCTTTTCTTTTTTCTCTCTCAATATGGGAGATTCGCCTTTAAGTGGGAGGTTGTTGGGGGTAAAGGCGCCTCCACCTAGCCGCCCGTGTATTACTACACTGACAGTACCCGCCATTGCACACTGCAGGTGGCGGACGCCCATCACAGTCACTTATTCTTTATTCTTTTAGTGACAGTTTAAATAAAGAAAGGCCCGGCCACACATTGTGGTTGTTGGAGTTCCCACTTTTGAGTCTCTCTCTCTCTCTTGGCTCTTGCTCTCCATCCGCCATAGCTCTCACCACAAAGCTTCTTTCTCCTGGGTTCTACTTCCCTTTCAGGATGACGAATCATTAGATGACCCCATTGATCCCAAATTTAGGATTAACTTTTTTTATATTGTCAATTTCTCTTTTCAATTTTACTATTTCTTTTCAAGTGGCTATATTCAATCTTAGCAACTTATTGAAGGTGACTTTACCTTAGGTCTTGAGAGTTCGCAACTTCTCAAGTACCACTTCTTCCTTTAATTGACTAATGTCTTTCAATTGGGCCTTTTGATTAAAGTCTCAAGGCTCTCATGCACACTCCCCCAAGCCCTTTTGTGATTCTACAAAGCTCCCTTGTTGATTCTTCTCAATTTAATATTTGCTTAACTTTGTCAACTTACAAACTTGTAATTTGCTTTCTTGTGTTGATCCAAGTATTGGTGCAAGTGCCTTGTGTACAACAAAAATATTTTTTCCTTTTTTAAATGTCAAAAAACTTGCATTGAAACATACTTTTTCATGCACATGATCAATGGATCTATTTATCATGAAAGTCAAAAATCATTGGCAACTTAGCACTTTCATGAGTTGTCATTGCTATGTTTACATGATTCATTTGAAAGCTAGCAACTTGTCCTTGTGAATTGTGTCTATTTCCTCTCAACAAGGTTAGCGAGTTTGTAAGTCAAGTGTAACCCAATTTCATTCACAAAAGTGCATAGGCAAACTTAGTCTTAGTTAAGAAAATGGCACGCAACTACCACAATGATTCTTTTACACCTAGACCGAGACAACATGAATGCTTTTGTGCTTACTAAGGTGCTTATTGTTGCTTGCACAATGGGTCTTGTGTTTATTTCCCCTTCTCGTGTGTGGTTATGTATGACATTCTCTCTCCAACTTCTTTCCCTTTCCCTACTCACCCGCTCCTCTTCTCTTTCTTCTCTCTATTTTATATTTTCCTCTTCCCCGCGTGTGTCCCTCCTCTACCTTCTCCCCCTCTTCTTACACGACCTCAACTCTTTTGGGACCTTGAAGCAAATGAAAGTAGATTCGCAGTGAAGAAGAGGAAGATGAGGGAGATCATGGAAGGTAAGGGAAGAATGTGACTATGGTTGAGGAGCTCGAGTGAGAGGACGAAGACAAATACATGTGGTGGGAGTAGGATTGATATCAAAGAGGAAGCTAGTTTGCAATCCAAGATGAAATTGTCGAGAATCATGACTCGTGCTGCTAGTGCTTGTGATGACAATGAATCTAAATGTTAGGGTATCCTTGACTTGTTCCAATACCTTTACTAATTCACCATACCCTCTATACATGAGGTGTTGGGCAATGGAGACAATTTAAAGGTACATTGACAAAAAGGAGGTGCAATCTTCTAATCAACCACATACTGAAAGAAGGGCTCTCCATTCTCAAATAAAAGAGTGAAAGGAGTCCTCTCCTTGTGCAACATGCCCCAACTAAAGTGGGAAGGATTGGCACATAAGATTTCCCCATGGTTATCAAATCTCGCATGGTTTGAACTGCAATGTGCCTGCCATGTAGAAAACAATCTAAGGCTACCTTTTAGAGCCTTGGTATCTCATGTGTGGACCCTTTCAATGTTATGGCCATCAATTGAGTCGATATAATACACGCCCAACTCCTTGAATAGACTTGGTGCAATTGAATTGTTCAATGCATAATATCGTTTAACAAGGGAGAGTTGTTTTGACTAAGCAATCGTGTTTGATGTATGATGAAGTTGATGATGAACCTGGTGTTCGTGTGGATAGCCACACTTATAAGGGGACAAGATAAGTAAGGTGGTGATTAGGGCACTCGAAAGGAGATGGATGAAGTCAAAGTGGTGAGGATGTGACGATGAAGAGTGAAGACCATGGAGTGAAGTGATGGAAGTTCATTCATGAAGGGGATTACAAAGTACACAATTGTTGTTGAGCAATAGGGTGAGCGGTAAAGAGAGTCAAGGTGGTGGAAAGACGAGGGATACAAAAAGATTCATGAGGTGGGTGAGATGGAGAGGGGTATCGTACAATAGGTAAAGGAAGTTGGATATGGAGCAAGATGACAAGGCTACCCCCTCTCTCAATAACTGTTTACAAGTTTATATTTATAATCATAATATTATCTTATCCTGAAGTAATACCTACAATCAATTGCAACTACACTTTACAAATGAGCAATGCCTAAATTAATTTAATGAAATCTCTGAAAATAATCTCTTCAAAAGAATAATTTCTAACACTTTTGACTTTGCATCCTTCTTTGCCTCTCAAGGTTAACAATAAGATAGGTGATTTGGACTATGTAATGATTTTAAGTTACATGTGGCTTCTTCCCTCATTGGTTACCCAAACTGGACACATAAAAACTTTTGTTCTTTGTCATAATACAAGGTTTCTCATGGTTCATCACCAACATGAACATAAATAGGGACTAATATTGACTCGATTGTCAAGAGTGCTAAGATCATTTGATAACAAGTCCATAGTGTAAGTATTTGCATAACACAATATTCGTTTGAAAATAATAGATATATTGTTATACTCACCTTAAAATTCACATATAACAAATTTATCACCGCAACATAGTAAAGTTGCAATTGCAATGCATAAGGTCAATCTACAACCAAGTGACAATGTATTCTTAGAACATTATGGAAGGCAAAAGGTCCATACAATGTTAATAATGCCTTCCATTTTTCTATTCAATGGCTCAGAAGACTATTCAATTTCAAATTATGCTGCACTTGGATACTTGGCAAACCTTTTTTTGGTGGAGAGAGAGAGAGAGTTAACATAAAAATAAATCTTTATTGCACCAGCTATAGCCAAATGTCTCACATAAAACAAGACATATGGCTGCTTTGAGTATAAGCCTACACATGTAAAAGCCATCTTCCCTCATTCTTTTAAAGTAAAAGGGGGCATGTCTAAAAATGCCCCTTGTGTCCTCCCCATCAAACAAAAGGATTCAAACAGTAACTGTTTCACCCTTCCCTTAAACCTGTGCTGCATGTTCTCTACAATCCTGTGTCAATAAGGTTTATACACACACATCTTACAACAGTATATAAACATGTGTTGAGGCGTCTTCTGGCTGAACTGGAGTTGCAGGCAAGGCCTGAATGCTTAGTAGTGATTCTTTGGGTGGAAGACTAAACTACATGCATCCATCCTATATATTCAGTAGTGTCTCTCCAGCCTGCTCTCCTTAGTGTTGAGCACAATATATCACATTAGCCATCCGAACCATGAAATAACACTTGCATTGCAAAGGGTTGCTTGCAACTGTAGGCTGTGACAAGAACCAAAAAGCAAGCTCTCAGTGAAACCCCATGCCAATAGGACTTCCAACTGCCAAGTTCTGATGCAGCCAGTTAGCTGCTGGAAGTACCAAGTACATACCCATGGTAAAGTAGGTTGCCGAGCAAATCTCATCCCTTTCAAATACACAAGGGACAAGATTTATTAACGCATTGCTTTTCTGCTAAGCTCACTCAACTTATCAGAACCCTGAACTGCTCTTTGATGCAATCAACAGGACTTGCAAATTGGTGAGGCAGAATAGCAGCATCTTAGAAGCATACATAGAGACCTCCAAACACTTCTGGCCCTCAAAACATGGCAAAAAGTGGAAGATCCAATATCTGTACTGTAGTTAACAAACAAGCTAAGTTGTAGCAGTATTAGGCATGTCCAGCTGTATGCTAACAAAGTATTAACACTGTGGATGCACCAACCTAACACGAGGAGGTGCACCATCATGTGAGATTCATAAGATCCAGATCAGTCACTCTACTAGTAAGTGACAATTGATGTTGGAATACCTCCACGAATCAGCCTATAAGAATATTCCTAACCCGTTCCACTATAAGGGCTTGTGTGCAACTATCAGAGAAATCCAGTTCTGGCTTGTCTGTTAACAAAAATCTGTAAATCTCCCATGTTTTGGTATTGAAGGTATGCCTCCCTATATCAACCTGCAAAACAAGAAGAATTCACTAAAATGCAACATTCTATGTATATGAAATCCAACACTCTACACATACTGTGACTTGCAATCTAAACCACACTCAATGTTGGGTTTACACGTGCATCATAAAAGCCAGACTTCTGAAATCAATCCTCCACACTCAATGTTGGGTTTACATGTGCATCATAAAAGCCAGACTTCTGAAATCAATCCTCCCTTTCCTATCCTACAAGGGGTCTAAGTACAATGTGATTGTCTGATAGGTACTGTTGATTACCTTGAAAATGCCAATATAAAGCTCTTTTAGTGCCACAGTGGTGTCACACAGAACTCTTGGACGACCTCTTCCACATACTCCAAGTGGAGAAGCCACCAACAATTCAGTATCTGGTCCTCTGTTTGCAAGCATCACTCTTACAGGTTGAACAATTTCCATCTCCAAGCAGGAGCAAAGCATCTTCTGCTTTTTAGGATCAATGATCTTCTTGCCATCACTTTCTAAGATAAACAACTCGATATCCAGTCCCCCTTTCGAGTTAAAGGTCAGTCGACCATATGCAATCTGCCCCAGAATAAGCATATTAGAAGAAAGCATTGCATTGAGCACCAAAGATACTTTCATAGTTCTATCTAAGACCAGAACAGACCTGAATTCCAGAATCCTTCAGCACCCGCAAACAGTCATACAAGAGACCCCTTCGATCTTTGCATGAGATTTCCAATAAAGTATGCCCAGGGCTGAATGAATTATCCAAAGACACTGTTAATTTCTGTGGCTCAACCATTTCGCCACTGAACAGATTGTCAACTGTTGACAGAGGTATGTTGGAGAAGGGTATGCTGTCCTGAACTCCCCATTCTGGACCAGCAGGCCTAACTTCAACACTAGCAGCCTCGCCAAGAACAGATCTTAATCGCATGCATATGTCATCTTGCTTTCTCTTCTCATGAAGCATTTCCCTGCAAAACTAGCCACTTTTTACAAGTGCAAGGCTCATATGGGCTGGAAATAAATAAATATATGCAAAGAAGAACCTATTCATTTGTTAGACACAATGATCTCCAGTTTTAATACAAATCAGTTACATACACAGAACCTAAAGAGTTGAAATTATAGTCAATTCAAACCTGATATCATTCACATAGAACAGCTTAACAGCTTTGCTATCCGGACTAACTGTAGCCTTCATATTCAGAACCACCAATTCAAGCTCCCACAGTTCTTGTGCTACATCTACAAACACCAGATAAATGTAAGAAGCCTCAAACAATTACGGAAAGATAATCTGATGGCAAAAACAGGAATATTTACTGCATACCATTCAAAAGGCCGGGCCGGTCCAATGAACAGGCTTGCAAAACATAGGTCTCCTTGGGTTTGGGCTTAGAGATGTGTTGCAGAAACAGATGTGGCCTTGTTGATGGGCATGCAGAAACGAGGCGTTTCTTCAATGGAGCCCACCTGACAGATTTCATAGATCCATCTTTGGGAGCTACCCGAAACAAGCCAAAGCACCATCTACCATCAGTAGTAAGGTCTGCATAAAACAAGAATATAGAATCACTTAATTCAAGGCGCAAGTTTCCAGCCTGATTTGTGGGCACACCTCTAGACACTGAACTACAAACTATAGAACTACGTTACACATGAATCTAGAATGCACATATATCTCTAACTGCGTCTTCCTTTCCATGGAACAATGTCCAATCTGTATCCTCCAACAAAACAATGCCCGTATTGAAACACTCTTCACTATTCCATACATGCTTGTTCTAATAACACATTCAACTTGATGACATGAATTCCTGAATAAACTCTTGTATCTTAGAGCCTATTCTTCGTGGTGCAAGGGTCAGATACTCTTCACCTAGATCATGTACTCTTAACCCAAATCCCTACTTCTGCATTCATGACCCTCTGACAATTGACATGTTTAGAAGAATTGGAAAATGTTGATTTGATGTTAAACGCTTACATAGGAACGACATTGAATTGAGACTCACCTGCTTCAACAACATTAAGTCCAAAATCGAAAAGTATACGTGCAATGTCACACGCAAGGCCAAGCTGATTGGGGCAATTTATGGTGATGACACTGGGATCTCCTTTCTTTTGCCCCAGCCGAATGACAACAACATCGTCGCTAGGGATACCCATATCCGGGATCTGAGAGTGTACTCTTTTCTGTTTTCTCCAAATCTAAGATCCACCAGGCAGATATCCTGCAGCAAAACCCTGGCTCTGTTCTGCCGCGCAGAATCAACTGAACCCAAGTGGCGAACCCAACCTTCGCCAGCAAGAGTGAGGACAGATTGTTCTGCCCAAACCTCAGTTTTGCTAATGGATTTTGCAGCTTCAAACCGCGATTTTGTTATGATGTGCTGTCTGTCGCGACAGCATAACACCAATGAATCGTGGTTCTCCCTTCTCCACAGAGGGCAATGATTGTAATGAGGGGGAAATTTGTTCAACAATTGTGATAGCCCTCACTTAACGAGGCACTCAATGTGGGCGGGGAAAAAAAGGTCTCCTGAAAACAATGCAGGTATGGAATGGGAAATCCTAATAGTGTACACAGCGAGACAGGGACAGAGAGAGAGACCACCTGTAGGTTTGGGTGGTCAGCTAAGATGCTCTCTTACATGACAATGTGGGTTAGTAGGGGGGGTTCTGTGCAGGGAAGGGGAGGAGCCAGAAGAGGAGGATCAAGGAAGGGAACAGGGAAGGTCTTGTGGAGCTTGCCAAATACAACGAGACGCGACGGAGGACGAGGGGAAGAGAGGAGCGTTGAAGCCATGGCCTGTCTTTAATAGCCTACGCCTACGAGGGGGAGCTTCGGGCACTCAGAACGCGGCACGAATGAAGAGGATGAGGATAATGACAATCTGGCTCTTCTCTCTCTCTCTCTCTCTCTCCTCTGAGTCTGCAGACGAGAAGGGGTATCAGGATTCGGGGGCCGCTCCAAATTCCAATTCGGCACGAAAACTCTCATCAAGAGCGTGCCCTTTAGCTTTTCTTGTTCAAGGGCTTTCTCTTTTTTTGGGGGGGGGGGGGGGGGGGGGTGGTTTTTTCCTTTGGGGGTGGTTTTCCCAGCGGTTTTAAACAAATTCCCAGAAAACACCAATATGATGATATGCATAAGTGCCAAATTCCAATACAAGAACCATCAACAAATGTGACCTTTTTGCACTCCTAAACCAATCAATATTTGAATGCTCCAATCCTACTTGGGGTCTCTCGCACCACAATATTGCCGCTTTACCAGGTTGAAACCTGAGAAGGAGGATACCATAGATTTGGCCGGTGTCGCTTTACTAGGTTGAAACTTGAGAAGGATGCTACCATAGATTTGGTGGGTGCCTTTTCAGTAGCCCGTTTACTCTAAAGGTCTTACATGTTGGACACTGTCAAAATCAAGAAAACGTGCTTGTCAGACCTACCAAAATAAACACCACATGCTTGCCTAGAGTGTGTAAACTCTACTTGTCATTAACTCATGTTATGAGGACATGGTGGCATAGATGTCTCTAACTATTGAGAAGGAACGTGGAGAAAGCATATAGAACCTTCTCCTATGTCACTTTCTTGCTGCCATAACCCTATTATAAGAGAAGCATGTGCCCAAGGTGAGAGAAGGCTTTGAACTTCACTTAAAACCTTCGATGATAAAGTTAAGCCTAGTTTAGTTCTATATTTACTTAAATGTCAATCAAAGCCTAAGAAAAAACTTGTAATTTTTTAGGTTGTAAGGTCTTGTACAAGCTCTAAAACCTATTCAACCATGAACACTATGGTTCCTTGTGGATCCAAACTTGGAAAATCCGAACATATGAGCTATAAGAGAAAGAAAGAGTAAATACATATTGATGGCAACTAAGTGAAAGTGAAAGTTCAAGATGTCATTGACTTGATGAATCTTTCGTCAAAAACACATGAAGCACCATAGCACAAAGTACATATCACAACTTACATGACCTTTTTTTCATGGAATCATGTAATTATCTATGGCAATCTTAAAACTTGTGGATTCGCAAAATCTAGCCTAGATTTTGGTAGTAAGTTATTTTGATGCAAGGCACGTAGCTCAATAAAGAGGCCTCTTACTACTACTATGACACTCTCAACTAGAGATAAGATATGGGTGTAGCTCGATGATCGCAATCTCTCAATTTAAATTCCTACATTTGGATGGCCATCTAGAAATAAGAGAAATTTGAGAAAATTGAGTGTAGGTCAAGGGCATGGCCATTAGTAGGTTATATAGAGAGAGGGATCGGGATAGAAGTATAGTTTTATGTCTCCACATATGAATCATGACACTCACAACCATTTTTGCAAAGAATTATTTGATTATAATTAGAACAACCCTTCATTTCACAGTTAAAACCTAAGTTGTTTTATTCAAGTAATGTGCTAGGAGTTGGTAGCTCTACATTATATCATCTCAAAATATTTCTGCATGCACAACTTAGACATGGTTTCTCAATTTCAAACAAACGTTAGCAAAGCACCAAGCATGATGCATAGCCAAGGACCAAACATGGATACTCCATGGATAGCAAAGTGATTATGTAGCACCAAGGGCATGTCCCACATGTGGCCATTTGCTCAGCACATTGTATTCTAGTCAATGAGAATAAAGTTAAAAACAACTAAGCAATGCACATTTTGCATTTAGGGCCATCTTTTACCATTAGAGAATGTCATTATTCATGTGAAATAATGCATCCATGCAATGGGGTTTCCTTGAAGGCAAGTTTTATCTTGTTGATGGGATGGAATAGTACCTCTCCGACTTTAGGTCCTCATTTCATATACATAGGGTGTTGTACATACACCTTTGCATGAGCAAGCTACTAATGAATAAATGAAGCCAAATACGTAGGAAAATGTCTTTGAAAAGCCAATCTTGACGAGAAAGCAATAATTGTTGAAGATATCTTGATTTTTGATGGCATGAATGGAATACTCATTGTTTTTTAACCATACTAAAGTTTTTGCATTTAAAGAATGATACCAAAATTGTGAATCTATTGCAAAACTCTAATGGAGAACCTATGGGGATCCTACATTGGTATTTAGCTCCCTCTTTCTCCAAATTTAGTCTAAGATGCCTCTTGGAGCTCATCATATCACATGAACAAAGTCTACCATGATTTTGTAAAGGATAGGGATACCCCATATTTGCCACATTCACAAACAAAATGGTCAATGGATATGGTACTTTTAATTTGGTAGGCTCTACAAAATCTATATATGCTTGTGTGTTCATCCATGTTGACTCTTCTCTTTCTTTAAAACCAAATTGACAACAGTTATCTTCAAAAAAATAGGCCGCCCCTTAATGCTAAGCAAACATGCTCAATTTCTTAATTAATAAAACCTCTAGGGGTTCTAAGAATGTTGGTAAAGTCAAAATTTCTCATAGTTTTTGAGAGAGCAAAGTGTCGACAATTTGTTTATGATATTAACATACTCAAAAATGGTATTATAGTGTGGCTCAATAATATTTTTTGGAAATAGCAAAGTTCATAAGTATGAGAGATTATAAAAGTTTATATCTCACTTTATTAAAACCATACTAATCTATTTATATGCCTCTAATTTTTAGTCATGTCATTGGTTTTTCAAGGCTGTCCAAGTGTGCCTTATCATTGACCATTCTAAGGCAAAATAAAGTCAACCATGAAGGAATTTGAGATAGGTTTAAGAGTAACCATGATAAGTTTTGCATGATATTAAGGTTGGTAATAGATTGGTATGATGTGAACAAGTTGTTCACATAACATCAATATGAGCGATGTATCTTATTTTTTGCAAGGTCTTTTATTGCCTTGGTAATGTGACATAAATGTGGGAAATGTTCGATTCAAGTTGCAGTTTCAATTTTTCACACACCATGGTCTTTGAGTGCACAAATGTCTCATTATACATGTGTGTGCACATGCAAGCACATATGCATGCTCATCAAGGAAATGGATATATTTAGATAAAGTTCAAAAGATTAGGAGAGAAAGTATGGGCCATTTTGTAAACCTTTGATTGTTGCCTAAAACATGTAATAACTCGATGATGCTACCAACATAATTGAGGTGTGTTTGAAGATGTAGCTCAAATAATGCAAAACGACCTTATGGTCAAGACATGTGGTATAGAAAAATGTGGCAAAAATCATGGAAGGATTTTTAAATTATAAGTGCAGAGCCACCACTCTTGAATAAGGTCACTATAATGAAATTTCTAGATTGGATAAGGATAAATCACAAACCCTAGTGATCCGCCTATATGGGCATGTAAGTAGGAAGTGTGAATGATAGTGCATTAGTCCCATGATTTGAAGCACTCAATGGTTTGAACTTACATTTACACAAAAGTATGTATTTTTAAATAGTTGATTTCTAATATCTAAAGATAATCTAAGTTGTTAGATCTTAAAGATGGGTTGGGAAGAAAAAGGCACTAGAGAAATCCTTACAATGATGATGTTGATGCCCCATTTAGGAGACAAGTGACCAGGAAAAAGCCTAGGTATAGTGTAATCCCACCTTCAAATTTCAAAACTTACCTTTAAAATTAAATGTTGAAGATGAGACCACCTACAAATTTTGGAAAATTTTAGTGTATTTTTGCCTCAATACCTCTAAAATTTGGCGAAAAACCTCTTCTCTTCCCCACTTGAAGTTTTTCCAACTTTCTGGAAAGATATTTATTTTGAGCATTGCAAATGACATGCACTACTATGGAAGGAAGAATTGGACACTTCTTATGCTTATGCCATTTAAGAAGCCTACAAATGAGGGATGCCATTAAAGGAAGTGGTATAGTCCAAAGCCTTCCCTTTTTCCAAGTATGTGGCATTATGAAAACTTTTGAAGATTGGAGAAAAAACACCCCTCTATATTTATGAGACCTTTACTAAATGACACCTCATATGCTTTGAAAACTTGAACAAAGACACCTCATATCCTTCTTATACAAATCACCTAGAAAAGACACCTCATATCCTTCTTATACAAATCACCTAGAAAAGACACCTCAACATGGTTATTCCTAAGACCTCAATCAAGAAAGGACACCTCTTATCATTCTTTATTTTAAGAACTTTAAGTGAAAGGCACTTCATACTTTTAAACTCATGCACACCTCATAATATTGTCCATTCCTTTGGAAGCTCTTGAATAGGAGATCTCTCATCGTACTTGATATTTGGAATAACGTTTGAGCTAAACTAAGTAATATCTTACACTACAAGATATTGGTAAGTCAAAGTATAATGTTTAAACTACGTAATTAAGACTTTTAAGATAGTTGTACTCGAACAACTTTGATGTAATTTGATGTGTCTAATTCAAAGGTTCATGATTTCAACATGAGATTTGATTTACTTCAATATGGAATAAATGACAAGTAAAAAATTTCTAGAGTAGTTGCATTTAATAGTACACCTCTCCAACCTAGATGGTGAAGACACCATGCCTTTCAGTAAAGGATCTTATCATTAAAGCTTAGTTTTCAATTTCATAGATGGGTTCAATGTAAAATTTCATGTCTTAAACACAAAATAGGATATGACAAAGTTATTTCCAAGTAGAGAGATCATAAAAAATATATAAGGAGTATTTGTTTGGAGGCTACCAAGAGATGGTTCATATTAAAGTTCAAAGTGAGAGGTGAAAGATGCAATTGCCAATGATGAAGAACTTCATGTTGTTAATATGTAGACAATTATCTAGCTCTTTTTTATCTACCTTCTACAAAGTGATTGTGAGAATCTATCAAAATTATGTGTTCGAACTTACTACAATGTTGAGGTCAATTTTACTCAAAGAGTAAGGGATGATTTGCAATAGTTAACAGTAATTAAATGCTATTACTTATATTTGTGATATTCATTTGCTAGAAGTGAACCTATAATCAAGAAGTAAACATAAATTTGTTCTCCTTAAGAGAAGTATGGGTGGTCTGACATAATCATTTGTCATAGAAAATCAAATTAGAGGCATTCAAAGAGTTAGTTCATATGTATAAACATAAATTGAGGTAGTCCTAGAAAAAGTTACATTTAGCATAAAAAGAGGGGTTGCTAATGGTCTTAACATTTGTGAAATTCATGTGTACAAGTAAGAGATTTGAGTCAAAGGCATCAATGAGGGTCTCATCTAGTTGGGTGGCCTTCCATGTCACCCTCATGCTAGTTATCCCATTTATAAATCAAGCATTTTCATTATTCATTTCACATCTATACTTCATGAGAGTGTTCAAGATTATTAGAAGCCCTTCTCTCCTCCTCTATCGTATGGGTTTAGCCATAAGATGAGCATGAGATTTGTCTCCCGCACAGGTGGTCATGTTGCCCTAGAGACTAGCAAAAGTGCATTAAGAATGTAATTGCCCTTTTAAAAGGATATGGGAGGAACAAAGCCAAGCACATGCATGTGGCATGGAACACAATAGCGAAAGCATGGAGTAATCTCCTCCTCACCATGGATGAATGTGTTAGTGATCCCATCCTTCTCTAGATGTTATAAGGAGCTTAGGATTTCCTTAAGAATTAGGAGCAATGCAAAATAGAGGCCACTCAAGTGCAACCAAGGCTTAAATGAGAGGTGCATGGAGAGACGGCCAATTAATTCTATTTCAAATTACTAAAAAGTAAACCCCCAAATACGATAGCACATCTTCAGTTATCTTCCTAATTAGGTATGCTCGTTTTCATGAAAAATTGAATGAAAAATGGATAAAATGAATGATTTGTGGTTGAATATATCAAGTTTTTGATCTCTGAGTGCTAAAGGAATAGAATGAATCTGAGTTCTTGCATTGGTTGCATTGAAATGGTAGAGAAATGGCTGAAAATAGGCTAAAATCTACATTTTTAAGCCATAATTAAGGGAAATTAAGATTTTTGAATAATATTAATAAGAATTGAATCAAAACAAAGTTAGAATACATGGAAATGAAGCTATAAATGAAGTTTCATTACATGGAGATGAATCTACTAAAAGATTTATGTATTTTAGTACTAAAAATGATAGATTTTAATTGTAAATAGTGAAAAGTGAGAACATTAATGAGAGATTAAGGTCAAGTCCTAAAATCAAAGTTGAATTAGGTTAAGATGGATTCACTTATCAAAATTTAGTTCAAATGGACCTCTGTAGTTAAATTTATTAAAATTTCAAGGGTGAAAATAGCAAATTTTAAGTGTTTTTGAGAAATAAATAGTGAATATTAAGAATAAATGAAAGAATTCATGGATAAAAATCAGTATATAGACTACATTCATCATGAGGAATGTCTGGTTGATAGGGTTTGATGTATTATGATCAGATATAATTATTATAAATATTTTAATTTTAAAATTAATAGCTTTTGATAATGAATGAATTAGAAGGAGAATTAAAAAGACTATAGTTCATTTTTTGTTCAAAATATGTGTCTATAGTCTAATGGATAATGGATTTCATTTACATACAGTTCCTTTGTAAAACACCATTAAAGACTGAAACAATAATTAGTGAATATTAGTGATTGTATTAAAGTATTAACAAAAGTTAAGAATTAATTAAGAGTTTTCAAGTGAGTTCTTTCTCTAATTAAAGTTTTGAGAATATTGGAGTTTGTATACTATGGGCTGTAGTTTAAATTTGGGAGGTTGAATAGTAATGTTTAAGGAATTGCAATTAAGTAAAGAAGGTTATTAAATATCAAACGGTTAGACTACTAAGAGAAATGATAATGTGAATTTTTATGTTAGTAATTTGAAGATAAAGAAGACATAAATATCCATCCCAAAACCTTAATTAATACAATGACTTTACATATAGTCATTTTGCCCACTTATTTGGGGGCTTCTTAGGGGGGCGTCATTTTTGGTAGGTTTGTTGGGAGGGAAAAATGTGTTAATTAAGGAGAGTGGGGGTGGTTGTTTTACTGACCCAAAAGAACAAGTTCTAATCTTTGAAGATCTAGATGAAGTATTAAGAGCATTATATATGGTTGTGAGAGCACTTGTGTGACTTACCAATTTCACGCAATACTCTAGTCATTGGGATGATGATCCCAATATGCATGTCTAGCGGTTTGAAGTTACATGTATAGCGAATGAGATCATTGATGAAGATAAAAAACTTCATATATTTCCAGCCACTTTGAAGGATGAAGTAGCTTTATGGTATGGAAACCTTCTTACTGCCACAAGGGCAACTTATATAGTATTAAGAGAGGCATTTTTAACTAAGTTTAGGCAGCAAGGGTTCCAAGACCATTTAGGATTGGAATTTTACTATTTAG